>NC_020495.1:622052-646158 GCF_000184155.1 Fragaria vesca subsp. vesca | reverse complement strand
ACACTGTTGGTGTGTCAATTGATGATGAGGATGTTGTTTTGGCTGTACTCAATGGTCTTCCATCAGAATATGCTGCTATCAAGACTGTGATTCGTGCTCAGTTTACTTGTAGTCCTTTGAGTCAATTGAAATCTCTTCTTAAAGCTGCAGAAATGGAAATCACTAGTGAGACTCAGAGTATTCAAAGCTTGCTGACTGCAATGCTTGCTAATTGCAATCTTAGCTCTACTTCACAGGTTCAAAATGGTGCTCCTGCTGAATCAAGCAATGTTGTTCCTCTTCAACACAATTCCGGATCCACAAACCCTTTTGCCTCCATAAACCCCTTTGCTCCTACAAATCCTTTTGTCTCCTCTTCTGTAGGAACTTCATCTGCTCCTACCACACCTCCTGGTTTCACAACTTCTTCTATTGTTTCCCAACCTCCTATGTCACCTGTTGTTGCAGCTCAGCCCACTTATCTAATTTCCACTCAAACTTCATTTCCTTCATATTCAGCAGTGCCTTATGGCTCTCAGTCATTTTCTTTTCAAGCTCCTTCTTTTCCCATGTATCCTCAATACATGCCAATGACAGGGATGTATGCTGGAAGCGGGGCTGGTAGAGGTCAATTTTGCATGAATAATGGTGGTAATAATGGTGGAAGAGGATCATTTGGTAGAGGTGGTGGAAATTCTAATGGTGGAAGAGGAAATTATAATGGTGGTGGAAATTATGGTGCTTCTGGCTCAAGGAACAATGGTGGTAATGGTAATCAAGTATCATGTCAACTGTGTAACAAGTCTGGACACACTGCCAAAACTTGCAGAACTTTGTCAAACTATCAAGGTGTTAGTACAAATGCCAATCAGAATCAGATAGAAGAGAAATGTCAGTATTGCAATGGAAAAGGTCACACTGCTTTAGGCTGTTTCTTCATCATTGGGTTTCCTGGTCAACAGAATCAAGTTGAGGAACCAACTGCTATGCTTGCCACAACCAACCTTGCTCCTCAGTTCTGGCTTGCTGACACTGGAGCTACCAACCATATGACCAATGACATGCATTTTCTGCAAAATGTCACCACCTATCCCACAAATGATGCTGTTCAAATTGGAAATGGTAAACAGCTTGCTATCACACATTCTGGTGATACAAAGCTTGGTTCTCTGAATCTCAATAATGTTCTTTATATTCCAGAACTTGATGCACACCTTCTTTCCATTTATCAGTTATGTAAACAAAATAACTGCTTAGTGTGGTTTGATGAGTTTATGGTTGTTATTCAGGACAAGGTGCAGGGCAAGATTTTATACTAGGGACTGAGTAAGCATGGATTATATCCTATACCTTTTGATCTTCCTCTCCATAATAAGTCAAAAGCGCAGCAGTCAGGTTCAGTGCACAATGCTTGTCATGGTTCAGTAATTCAGAATGCTCAGAATAAAGGTTCAGTTGCATCTTCATCATCAGCAGCTTTTGTTGGTAAAAAAATCAAGCATTCTCTATGACATCAAAGGTTTGGTCATCCAACTAATGAAGTGATTAAACTCATGCTTGACAAAGCCAAGATTCCATCTTCTGTAGACAGTGATGATACAATATGTGAACCATGTCTTTTAGGAAAATTTCACAAGTTGCCTTTTAGCAGTACTCAGTCTAGAAGTAGTTCTCCTTTTGAACTTGTACACTCAGATGTTTGGGGACCTTCTCCATTCTTATCCATAGATGGATATAGATATTTTGTTCTTTTCATTGATGATTGTACAAGGTTCACTTGGATGTTTCCAATGAAAAAGAAGATTGAAGTTCTCTCTTTCTTTAAATCATTGTGTGCAATTGTGTCTACTCAATTTAATAAGTCCATTAAAACTCTCAGAAGTGATGGAGGTGGAGAGTATATGAGCTTGTTGTTTCAGAATTTTTTGAATGAAAAAGGTATTCTTCATCAGGTTTCTTGTCCTTATACACCTGAACAAAATGGTGTTTCAGAAAGAAAGAATAGACATGTTAGAGAGACAGCAGTTAAGTTGTTGCAGCATGCCTCACTTCCAGATCAGTTTTGGTATCATGCCTGTGCTACAGCTACTTTCTTGATTAACAGAATGCCCTCTTCTGTTCTTAATCACAAATCCCCTTTTGAAAGTTTGTACAATGCAATTCCTAAGATTGATATGCTCAGAGTTTTTGGATGTACATGCTTTCCTCTTTTAGCATCATATAAATCCAATAAGTTACAGCCAAAAACATTGAAATGTGTTTTTATAGGCTTTGCTGCAGGATATAAAGGGTTTGTGTGTTATAATCCAACTAGCAGAAAATACATTGTCTCAAGACATGTGTGCTTTGATGAAACTTCTTTTCCATATGCTGTAGATAAAGTGAAGACTTCTCCTTCTTCAACTTCCAGTAATCAGTCTTAGCAAAATATCAGATCATCATGCTTACTTCAAACTCAGTCCCAGGTTTTGCCCTCACCTGTCCAGGTTACTTCTCTCATTCAAAGTCACACTTCAGGTCAGGCTTCTCATCTTAGTACTTTTGACACTGTTCAAGTTGACTCAGTAGCAGGAAATAATCAGCCTGATTCTCATATTGGTGCTCAAGATTTATTTGAACCACTGTCAGTTAGTCAACATTGTGATTTTGTTGATAATGATCCTGTTCTTCATTTCTCTCCTGATCCCTCCATTTCTCAAATTCTATTTTCACCACAGACTGATACAACTGTTCAGTTTGAAGAGAATAATGGCACTATTTCTCTTTCTTCTGCTCCTGGTGATGGCAATATTTCTGTTGTTCTTCATTCTGATCAGCAACCAACAACAACTTCCATTTCTGAAGCCAATATCCTTCATCCAATACAGGGTTTTTCTAATGCTCCAGTTAATGATCATTCTATGGTAACAAGAGCAAAAAGAGGGATTTCAAAGAAAAAATGCTTTAGTGCTCTCCTTGCCAATATTCAGTCTCATCCAGGTGTTACAGAACCTCAAAATTACAAAGATGCTTTGAAAATCCCAGAATGGAAAGAAGCAATGAATGAGGAGTACACTGCTCTTATGAATCAAAATACTTGGTCTCTTGTTCCTCTTCCTGACAACAAAAATCTAGTTTCCTGCAAATGGTTGTTTAAGGTTAAAAGAAATGTTGATGGTTCAGTTGCCAGGTGCAAAGCAAGACTTGTTGCTAGAGGTTTTAGTCAAGAATATGGTGTGGATTATGAAGAAACTTTCTCACCTGTTGTCAGACATACTACAGTAAGGTTAATTCTTTGTCTTGCTGCATATCATAATTGGAATTTGCATCAGATGGATGTGAAGAATGCCTTCCTTCATGGTTTGCTTAATGAAGAGGTTTACATGATTCAACCTGGTGGTTTTGTCAATACTCAGCATCCAAATTATGTCTGCAAATTGAACAAGTCCTTATATGGACTTAAACAGGCTCCTAGAGCATGGAATGAGAGATTCACTGCTTTTTTGCCCTCTATTAGTTTTCTAGCATCATATGGAGATCCTAGCCTGTTTACTAAATGTCATAAAGATGATTATGTTTTTCTTCTCCTTTATGTTGATGACATTATCATAACAGACACCAGCAATGAACTTATTGCTTCTGTTAAATAGGCTCTTCAACAAAAGTTTGATATGAAGGATCTTGGAAAGTTGCATTACTTCCTTGGATTAGAAATTCAATATCATGCAGATGGCTTATTTGTATCTCAGAAGAAATATGCACAAGATCTGATTCATAAATCTGGTATGGATGATTGCTCAATTCATGTTACGTACCCCATGCAAGTCAGGTTTAAAACTTTTGAAAGACATTGGAATTCCTCTCCAGTCACATGAGATTACTCAATTCAGAAGCATGGTGGGGTGCCTGCAATACCTCACTTTCACAATACCAGATATTACATACACTGTTAATTCAGTTTGTCAATTCCTTCATGCTCCAACACATGTTCATCTCCTTGCTACTCAAAGGATTCTAAAATACATTAGAGGCACAATGTCTCAAGGTGTTTTCTTCAAGAGAGGTTATTCTGCAACCAATTTTTCCACATCAGCTCTTGCTCTTAAAGCCTTTTGTGATGCAGACTGGGCAGGTGATCCTAATGATAGGAAATCTACTACTGGTTTTGTGATTTTACTTGATGATACTCCTGTGTCCTGGTGTAGTAAAAAGCAAAGTGCAGTGTCTAGATCCTCCACTGAAGCTGAGTATAGAAGTATGGCAGATACAACTTCTGAACTCATGTGGCTTCTGCTCTTACTGAAGGATTTACATGTTCAACTTTCTGAAGTTCCAGTTCTTCATTGTGACAACATTTCAGCTTTAGCATTGGCTACTAATCTAGTATATCATTCAAAGTTAAAGCACATTGAAGTGGATGTGCATTTTACTCGCAATCAGGTGAAGGCTGGTTTTCTTAAGCTGCAGTTTGTTTCTTCTAAACATCAACTTGCAGATTTGTTTACCAAAAGCTTGTGCTCTCCACAACATCAGTTCTTATGTTCCAGCTTGATGCTTCACAATCACCATCAAGCTGAGGGAGGATGTTAGGATATTAAGTACTAATTGTATCCAATTAGTAGTAAAAGTGTTTAGCTGTTAGTTAATTAGCTAGCTTAAGCTCATACTGAGCTGTAAATAAGGGACACATGGTTGGTCTCTGTGATGTCTTAAGACATCATATATTTGCTGTAGCTTCTCTCTTTTCTTCAATTAATCAGAATCACAGTTTCCTTATCTTCTGTATTGCTTTCTTCTTCTCTAAGCTTTTAAGATGAACTTCTGGAGTGCTCTTCTTTACCTTATCCTTACCTGGACATTGATCCAAGCCCTCCTCTACTCAATTTCAAGAGCCAAAAACAGCTCCAAAAAGCTTCCACCGGGTCCAAAACCACTTCCAATCCTCGGAAACCTTCTCCAACTTGGTGACCAACCTCACAAATCTCTTGCCAAACTTGCCCAAATCCATGGCCCTTTGATGTCCCTAAAATTTGGACAAGTAACCTCCATAGTTGTTTCTTCATCAGCCATGGCTAAACAAGTCCTCCAAACCCATGACTGATACTTGTCCAATCGAACAATCCCCGATTCCATTCGAGCACTTGATCACCACACTGTTGGCCTGCCATGGATGCCAGTCTCACCCCTTTGGAGAAACCTTAGAAAAATATGCAACGCTCAGCTATTTGCCAACAAGATGCTTGATGCTAACCAAAACCTGCGGCGCAAGAAAGTGTAGCAACTCCTTGAATTAGTCCATAAAAGCAGCCTCATTGGTGAAGCAGTCGACTTTGGTAGCGCAGCTTTCACCACAACACTAAATTTGATGTCTAATACAATCTTTTCGATTGATTTAGCAGACCCGAGTTCCGAAATGGCCAGGGAGTTCAAGGAGATGGTGCATAATATTATGATAGAGGCTGGAAAACCAAACTTGGCCGACTATTTTCCACTGCTTAGGAAGATTGATCCTAATGGTAGAAGAAGGAGAATGACAAAGTATTTTGGAAAGATTTTGGATCTGATTCACATTATAGTTGAGCAAAGGTTGGAGCTGAGAAAAGTGACCAACTCTGCAACAAATGGTGATGTGTTGGATACCCTTCTCAACATTACAGAAGAAAACAGTGAGGAGATCAGCACAAATCAAATCTATCAACTAATAATGGTCAGTTTCCATTATATTCTTGATATTATTGTCAAATTTTAAATGCTTCAAGTACCATAATAACCCTGTACGTAGTATGATCCTTGAGTGATCTGTGTAGTCAATCTGTTCAGTATGATCCTTACTGATCGACTATGTTTGACGATAGGTTCTGTTTGTGGCGGGATCAGACACCACTTAGATCATGTTGCAATGGACAATGGCTGAGCTACTACACAACCCTGTAGTACTGTCAAAAGCACAACTAGAGCTCAGTGAAGTGATTGGAAAAGGCAATCCAGTTGAGGAATCCGACATTGCTAGACTACCTTACTTGCAAGCCATTGTCAAAGAAACTTTCCGTTTGCACCAAGGTCCTTTCTTACTTCCCCGAAGAGCTGAGTCAGACATAGAAATTGAAGGCTTGACAGTTCCAAAGGGAGCACAAGTGCTTGTTAACATATGGGCCATTGGCAGAGACTCAAACCTATGGGATGAGACGAATTCATTCAAACCGGACAGGTTCTTGGGGTCTGAAGTTGGTGTTAGACGTCAGAATTTTGAGTTTATTCCATTTGGCGCCGGATGTAGAATATGTCCGGGAGTGCCATTGGCAATGAGAATGTTGCACTTAATGTTGGGTTCTCTTATTCATTCCTTCGTTTGGAAGCTTGAAGATGGAGTTACACCAGAGAACATGAACATGGATGATAATTTTGGACTCAGCGTAGAGATGGCTGAACCTTTGAGAGCAATCCCTATCCCTCTGTGAAATTTGTAGCATAGGTATTTTGTTTTGTGTTAAACCAATCAACTAATAATGGTCAGTTGCCATTAACTTCTTGAAATTATTTTCATTTTTAAATGCTTCAAGTATATATAATAACTGAGTGATCATCTAAACAAATTCAGATAAACAAGGTAGGAAACACAGTGAAAATTGTAACTGAATTACATGGCTATATATATCGCTGCATCATCACGCGCGGCTATCAAGTACGTCATTTGATGGATACTATACTCCTGGTACATTCGACAACTTGATTGTAATCCATCAGCTCGGTGTTCAGAGGAAGACGTCTAAACTTGTTGGTAAAAACTTCTTGAAAGATTACTGCCGACTGGGATTTGAAGACGGTAACTAATTGCTCATTGTAACAAAACACTCCCAATTACCCGCAAATGTCAGCTGGTACTGCGGGCTCAAAAGTCAAGTGTTTAGTCCAACAACCCTCACCACCACCAAAGTCATCCATCACCCAAATCTCTCGAGTATCCTCCGTTGATGGATGAGGGCTCCAAGGACGAGGCGTACTAGTACAAAAAGCAATTGATTTGTTCCATAATCCAAACCCACAATAAGATAAATCACAATCATTTGGGGCAAATATAACTTGGAATGCTTCGTTCCCTATATCAAACGAAACAATGCAGTCTTTCATCAAGTCAATTGGATATTCATCCTCTTCATCTTTTGAATAGTCAGACGTCCTAATGTAATTCGGTTGTCGCAGTTCTCCGGTTCCACACCAGTAAAGAATGCCATCACGTACGGTATATGGAATGAGACTGGGGCCGATATATAGTAGTTTTCGTAACCAAATTATCAATAATTTTGATTTCTTTCCAAGAACTTGTATGAAGGCTGTATATTTGTGCTGTGGGAGGCAGTGGCGGATCTAGGAATTAAATTTCTTCTAGGCTAGTTTACACCCGTATATGTGATTTTTTTTTTTCAATATTGTTTCCATGTCAAAAAGATACTTCAAGGAGAGTAATATATAATGTCCTCATTAAACCCAATTTTCTTAAGATGGAGAAAAAAATGGGGGAAGAAAATAATAAATAGTAATAGAAAATAGGAAATTATTGAATGAAAAAATAAGATAAAAGAAAACAAAGAAGAAATGTAGAAAGAGGAAGGGGAAAGCAGGCAATGGGGACAAAAGAAAACGGAGGATGATGAAAGCTGGAATCGAACCCAAGTCAAGATAGGAGATGAAAATCTTTACGAAGCCATTTGCCAACTGAATTAGCAATGATATTGGTACCATAAGCACAGCTAGTGATATATATCATAGATTTTTGTCTAGGCTTCAGCCCATATAGCCTCTTAAGTAGATCCGCCCCTGGTGGGAGGATGAGCAACAACACGCCTACGCATACCATCCTTGAACTCTTGAAACCCGTTATTTAAAACTCGAACGATTTTGTAATCTTTCGATTTGAGATCATAACCAAATCCGTCAGCACATGATCCTAGGGAAGGCGCCGGCAAACACTTGAATTCCTTGATAGTTGGATCGCATAAAACAATGTATTTTGCACTATCTGTGAGACATAATATTCCATCACAATGAGTTGAAATGCGTACACAAAAGCGATGCCAATCTACCACACCCGGAGATAGAGGACTGTAGAGATCCTCGAGAATAGGATGGAGTTCATCGTCACCATCTAATCTTTGGCAAAGATCGAATGACGACAGTAAAACCTCCTTCTTGCCAGAGTGGATGTCATCAGCGACACAACGTCTTAAAACGACGGTGGTGGACGAGGCGTGTTTGTTGCGCTTCGAAGCGGAGAGGTGTTTGGCCGCGAAGGCTGAGTTACTAATCAAACGTTGCCATGACTTACGGACGCACTTGAATCTCATCAGAGATTTTGGAGGGAGCCTTGACAGGACTTCCTCCATAATCTCCTCGGGAAATTCGGAAAGCTCTGCGATACCTGAACGCAGGCAACTCTTGGGAACCAGACGCCGGAAATAAGAATGGCAAATTTATGTCTCAAAGAAACCGATATTATTCATAAATCATGTCTACCAACGATTACAATAGTCATATTTATAGGGTTTACAATACTTGGAGAATAATAAGTATTGTTATTATTCTTGGAGAATAATAGTCATAATAAGTAGGGTTTACAATACTTGGAGAATAATAGTCATAATAAGTATACATCGGCAAAATGGAAACCTAATTGAATAATGACACAAAAAGAATGGAAGAGAATGGCAAAACAAAAATAAGGAATCCCCGGTCTGAGTTCATTGATGCTGCCTGCTACTACCTCTATGAATCCAACTGACCATGTTATGCAGGAACAAAGTGAGGCACCACCGCATCAGCTGGAATTGCTAAGATGAACAAGAATTGCTCACCACCTAGCTTTAAACCTCAACAACTCGCAGTCACTTATTGAGTTATGTGATGCTCTCGATGATGCCATATATTATGCAGGATATGCTGGAAAGCACAAAAAAGCAACTAGAGCTTCATACTGCTGGTAGCAATGCAAATGCGGAAGAGGTAGTCCAGGCTGGGTGTGCCTCTGCTTTTGAAAGATAATAACCTGATCGAATGGAGTCTGAAAGTTCAACTCAGGTTGTAGCTATAAAAGAACCGGTGGTGATTGAATTAGTCAATCCGATACGGACAAGGAGTCTCTTCTTGGGGAGTAACAGTGCTCAGAGACATGGAAGCAGCTTGAACAAGGAGTGTCATGTTTCCACAACCTACAAGGGCTTTCTCCCCGCACACGTGTTTTTGTTTGCCTAAGCTTAGGCCTCATCATGAGCCGGGCTAGGGCCGGCCCTACCCTAAATTTTAGGACTTAGGGTAGGGTCAGGTAGGGCTTTGACTTGGTCAACAAAATTTAGGGCCAGGTAGGGTCGGACCGGGGCTCAAATATGCAAGCCCTTACCCGCCCTTAAAGCCCAATTCGTTAGGGTTAATAGGGCCGGGTAGGGTCGGCCCTTTGAATAGGGCTAAATAGGGCCGAAAGGGCCGAATATGTCGTTATTTATTTTAACGAAATAAATTCATGAGTTTTAATTTTTTTTCTCAAATATTACCTCAAGAGATATATGTGATATAAGACCCTATTTTTAGTCATATTTAACATACATATACATTATATTTAACTTAAGACATCTAAAATTATTAATGTAAGTAGTTATATTCATATATTTCATTAACTATCTCTAAATCACCAAAAATCAATCATTATTTAACAAAGAAAAATACAAATTAAAGAAATAAAATTTACAAGATTAGTTGTATTGTATAAAAATAAGAAACATATTAAAAACAATAGAAAATAAATAATTATTAGGGCTTAAAGGGCGGGCTTTTAGGACCGGGAGGGCTCAATAGGGTAGAGCCGAGTTTCATTTGCTTGACCCTTGCCCTACCCTAATTGAAAATGGCTAGCACCGGCCCGCCTTAGGACGGGCTAAGACCGAAGGCCAAAAAATGAGGCCGCTAAGCTTATGTTATGTAAACGACACACCGTGCACAAACCGAGAGGTTGGGCACTACCACACAAATGTGGGCTTCACCATTAGTGATAGTGTCCTCTAGCCATATTTGTGGTGGTAGGAGGGAGGGGAGGAGGGGGGGGGGGGGGGGGGGGGGGGAAGGGCTAGCCACAGACATAGCCACCGACGGTAAGTGGTTAATTAACCACCACTCATTCTAGCATTTGTAGATCCTATATTACTACGTGCAACACTTGCTTGTTTGATGTTTCTGTATCAAGTTATCAACTAGCAATTCTAGGCTACTCTTGGCTAGTCTAGATTCTCTAGAATTTGTAGATTATTTTTTTATCAACGTGCATTAACATAAACTATGATGTGTGACGATCATCATCATAGATCGATCCTCACTTTCCGGCACCGGGCAAACTGTCTGTGTGACAGGGGCGGGAGGCTTTATTGCTTCTTGGATTGTCAAGCTCCTTCTGGAGAGAGGCTATAATGTGAGAGGAACCGCAAGAAATCCAGGTAGAGACTACCATAAACTAAGCTCTGTAACTAGGCCTGGGACGGTTCGGATTGGGTAAAAAAAACAGTAAAACCGCATAGTAAATTTGTTTACCGTAAACGGTTCAGTTTTTAAATTTTTTTACTTAAGAACCGCACCCAAACCGAACCGTTTGGAACCGGTTCGGTTTCTACGGTTCTGCGGTTCCTATGCAACATGATCAGTTGCAAAATTTTCTGATTTTTGTCCAGTACAACATGAAAGTCTCAAAACATGAATGCACTCAATGCAACAATGTTTCAAAGTTCAAACCAACATAGTGAACATACCAAATTACCAATTGTCAAATGTCAAATAGAAAGAAATGCAGCAAAAGCAAAGTGGCAAACAATAAAAACACAACTCCAAGTCTCCAAGCAAAACAATGGAAACATGACACAGTTCCAAACTTCCAAGTCCAAATAACAACAAGATAATATTAATAGATATAGGAGGGGCTGGAGGGCAGAGGGCTTCAAAGTTGATCAGCAGCATCAGCTAGCACTTAGCAAGTTGGCAGCTTGTATTTTTAGACTTCTAAATTCTAATATCCACTCTTCACTATTACAAAGGCTCCAGCTCCAGCAAAACCTATTGCAATAGTAACATTAGTACATACTGTACATTACTTCCTCTCTAACACAACTTACACAAGACACAAGTATATAAAAACTCAAAACTGAACTGTTGAACATAAACAATTAAACATAATGCAAACCTGGGATCATTTGTTTCTTTTTCCAAACTTTGAACTTTTTGAAAAATTTGGAAGCTTTTGAAGGTTTCGAAGTTTTTGAAGCATCACTGCTTTTTGAAGATTTGGAAACCTTTGCAGCCTTTCGGCTTTGATGAGTGGCTAGCTCCTCTTCTTGAATTGCCAACTAAAGCTTCTCTAATCTTATTCTCTCTTCTTCTGCTTGTTCTGCACATAATATAAGCTCATGTTAGTTGCATATTTGAATCTAAAACGCTGAACAATAAAATGAAAATAGCTGCAAGTTAGATACCTTTTTCAACATCTTCAAACCACCCCATTTCCTCAATACTTGGAATATATTGTAACCCCATAATTGCATCAGACTTGAGCCAATTTTGGAGGCAGATTAAGGCCTCAACAGTCCTAGGAGTTAATGAACTCCTATGTGGATCAATCACTCTCTTTCCAGTACTGAATGAACTCTCACTAGCCACTGTTGACACTTGGATTGCTAAAACATCTCTTGCAACAACTTGCAAGTTGGGATATTTTGAACCATTACACCTCCACCAATCCAAAATACTCCACTTCTCCCTATCTTTAGGCTTCTCTATAGGATCAAGCAAGTATCTATCAACCTCTCCTCCAACACACCTTCAAGTTGCTTGTTCCACGCCTCAAGCATAGCTGCCCTCTTCCCTAATACCCCTTCTGGCTGCACACTTGGTGTTGGTGTGTTGCTGCTGCCCTCTCCCACACTTCTTTTCCTCTTTGCTGCACTGGATTGGCTAGATTCAGCCTTTTCAACTTCTAATGTTGCATATAGATCACACAACTCTAGCAAAAGCTGCTTCACTTCATCACTTTTTCTCCTTATTGCATCACTTCTCATGTTAAGCATTGTATGACACACATGTTCAACATTCTTCAATTTGTACATCGGATCCAAGACAAGTGCAATAAAAAAAAGCTGATTGATGTCATCTACTGATCCAAAGTATTTTCTGAACTTGGCCCTCATTTTGTTGGACATACCATGCAACACCTTATCAGTCTCACTTGCATCACTAGATAATGGTTTATTGAACATCTCATCTAACTCTGCTTTGACTATGGCTATGTCCACAAAAGCTTTGTGTGCCGTTTGTGTGCCGTAGGCTTCAATTGCGCGCTCACATCCACTGTTGTGTCTAAGTAAACTTTCAGATACTTGACCAAAACACTTGCTTTCTCTCAATCAGATACAACTAGAGGCCCTACCCTCTTCTTTTGCTGTTGTGTTGCAACAACTACTTGAGATTCTGCCTCTTCTCCTTCATCATTCAACTCTTCATCTTCATCAAAATAACTTATATATCTTCCATCTTCCTCATCTGCCATTCTGTTGAAAGCCTTCTTTAACTGTAAAGCCGTATCTAGCATCATGTAGGTTGAATTCCACCTTGTTGGCACATCTAACACACAAACCTTTTTACAAGGTATCTTCTCTTTTTCAACACATGCTTTAAATGCTTCAAGCCTTTGTCCACTACTCCTCACATACCTAACAACATTTCTAATGCTAGCCACTGACTTGTTCATTATATGGAGACCAGACTTCACAATTAGGTTTAGAATATGAGCCAAGCATCTCACATGCATATATTTTCCTCCAAAAATGGGCTGCCTAGGCCATCCACTCATTTTCTCTATAAGGTACTCTATTGCTACCTTATTTGCTGATGCATTATCTACTGATATAGTCAGTACCTTATCTAAATTCCACTCCATCATGCAAGTTTCTAATATTTTTCCTATGCTATTCCCACTGTGGTTAGGTATCACACAAAAATTAAGGACTCTTTTGTGCATATTCCATCCACCATCAATGAAGTGCGCCGTGATCACCATATAATTGATGTTTTGGCATGAGGTCCATGTGTCTGTAGTCAAACAAACAGAATGTGACCTCAGTTCTTTCCTTAACTCCTTCTTTTTGGTATCATACATGCGCAAAAAATTCTTCACTACAACTTTCCTACAAGGTGGAATCCAATTTGGTATTGCTACTTTACAGAAATGTTTAAACCCCGGCCTTTCAATTGAACTAAAAGGCAATTCATCCAACACAATCATAACACAAGCAACATCTAGACATGCATCTTCTGACCATTTTCTAACAACTACATTCCCATTTGGGTCCAACACATTAGCATTCATTATATGTTGAGTCTCTAAATCGACTTTATCAGGATAACCTTTGCAAACAGTCTCAGTATGTTTTGCAAGTGAACTAGTACCATTTGCTCTAGAATCACATTTCAGAGTAGTGGGGCAGTACTTACATTGCGCTCTCTTTTCAATGCCAATTTGCTGCTCCTTTCCATCTACAATCCCCATTATTGGTTCGTCATATCTGGTGTAATGCGCCCACACTCTTGACCTCTCTTTAGCAGCAGCCCTCAGCCTCCTTCCCCTCATGTTTCTAGCAGGCTTAAACTTATCATTCTCTTTTGATGAACGAGGAGCTGTAGTTACTGTTTCTGAGCTTGGTTGAACCACTTCTACCTCATCTCCACTTCTTTCAGTTTCTATTACATAATCGTAGTCTGAATCATACTCTTCAGACGACATTGCCAACCTGTTAATTCAAAGAAAATGAATCAAACGAAACAGTACAATGATTATAAGTTTAGATCAATGAAGACAACGTACTACAATCTGAACACGAAAAAGAACTAGAAACACGAGGGGAAGACGAGAATCAACGAAAACGAAGCAAAAACTACAATCCAACATGCTTACAGTTTATATAAAAGTGAAATTGAATCACATAAACAAAATTACTTACAGTTGAGAACTGAAAATGGTGAAGAGGAAGCAAATCTTATAACTTAATCTTATGAATTTCAATTGAAAAAGAGAGAAAACTCAGAAAATAGATGAGGAAGAGATGAGGCAGACTGCAGAAAAGACTCAAAAGAGAGACTGCGAGAGAGTGGGAGAGAGTGATAAGTTTTTAGGGTTTTTTGTTACTTCGATCTGACGGTGGAGATTAAAGGTATTAAGATCCAACGGTTCCTACAGTTTTTTTTTTTTTTTTCACAGAACCGGAACCGAACCGAGTTAGTTAGACCGGTTCGGTTCAAGCAAAACAAGCTGTAATTTCTTGCAGAAACTGCGCCGAACCGTCGGTTTCGGTCCGGTTCAGGCCGGTTTTGCGGTTTACGGGTCCAAAAGTCCCAGGCCTATCTGTAACCATGCATTTGTGAATTTTTGCCTCCAACGAATGTGTGCATGCAAATTATATGCATAAACAGGTATTTATTTCCTTTACTGATTATGCGTACGTTGAAATCTCATTTTTTGTGTCGTGTACTCACAGATGACCCGAAGAACGTTCATTTGAGAGAGCTTGAAGGAGCCAGAGAGAGGTTGACCTTGCGAAAAGCCGATCTTCTCAATTTCGACAGCCTTAAAGATGCCATTGCCGGCTGTGATGGCGTTTTCCACACAGCATGCCCTGTAACTGATGATCCGGTAAGTTGACAACGGTGACTGTCGCCCGCCCTTTGTTTCCCTTGCTTTCTTTCTTACTTTGTCCTTTTCAGTTGGTGGGAAATCGATCTCTTAGTCACTTACATTTGTTGATTGTGATCTATGTGGCGGACTCATTCCTAGTACAAATAATGAGCCCTTTTTTCTCTTTCTTGTTTTGAAGAGGAAGACTTCTTTCAGTTGGTGAAAGTTTCAGCAATCTAGCTAGAAGAGCTTTCCGAAAGTTACCTCAAAATCCAATTAAACAAAATCACTATTCACCGTTAATCCCTAATCTTAATTTATCACGAATATTTACAGTAGCTATACTGTTTTTTTTTTTTTTCTTCAGAATGAATATCGATCAGCTATAAACATTACACAAATCACAGATATAATGCAGTACATTTTCATGTAAAAGAAAAGAAAGTATGCGCTGCTTAAGCTCTCTGATTATTAGAAGATCATACAATAATAATATGATTTGCATGTACAGAAACAAATAGTGGAGCCGGCGGTGATCGGAACGAAGAATGTGATGGTTGCTGCTTCTGAAGCCAAGGTTAAACGCGTGGTCTTGACATCTTCAATTGGTGCCGTCTACATGAACCCACCAGAGATCCTGATCTGGTTGTCGATGAGTCCTGTTGGAGTGACCTGGAGTTTTGCAAGAACACCAAGGTAAATCAAGCATACCTTATATAAGAAGGATGACTTGTAAGCATTTTCACAAGAAATATCATGTTTAAATTAAGGGTTCTGAAATATCATGTTTAAATTTCAAAGCCCTAAAACACTTTGATCGATTTCTGCAAAACAACTGAACTTTCAGAACTGGTACTGCTATGGGAAAACTTTGGCGGAGCAAGATCCATGGGATGAGGCAAAAGAGAGAAGAATGGACTTGGTTGTGGTGAACCCAGTTGTGGTTTTTCGGACCACTGCTCCAACCAACCATCAACGCCAGCACCATCCACATCCTAAAATATTTGAATGGCTCAACCAAGACTTATGCCAATTCAGTTCAGGCCTATGTGCGTGTTCTGGATGTGGCATTAGCACACATACTGGTGTATGAAACTGCCTCTGCCTCTGGCCGTTATATCTGCGGTGAGAGCATGCTTCATCGTAGAGATGTCGTTGACATCCTTGCCAAGTCCTTCCCTGAATACCCAATACCCACCAAGTAAGTAGTAGCCAGCACTTCTTCATTATCGATCATTACGGGTCTGTTCACCTGCTACTCAAAACACATTTCCCTGATAGTTTTGCAGGTTGAAAGATCATGGGAAACCCAGAGCCAAACCATACAAGTTTTCAAACCAGAAGCTACGAGACTTGGGTTTCAAGTTCACCCCAGTGAAGCAGAGCCTATACGACACTGTCAAGAGCTTGCAGGACAAGGGGCACCTTAAAGTTCCTACAAAACAAACATGAATAAGACTACATTAAGATCCAATCCTAAATAAAGCTTATATTGCGAGCTGCAATGTAACAAAGTATAACGTAGTGTGCAAACATAACTCTACCATAGAGACAAGGGCGGAGGTAGAACTATAAGTCTAAAGGGACCGAGATATGAAATACGAAAAAAGATATATAAAATTTTAAATTATCTGTCAAAATTATGTGTTAACTTATTGTTTTTGTTGATGTATAATTTCATTTATATATGTAAATGATTATATATTGAAAGTTTACATGCATGTAAAATGATTAGTTAATAACTAATTGATTATGGTGATGAATATGGCAAGATACAACGAAGAAAGAGATTATATAGTCCAACATATCAAACTAGTCATTATTACGTGACATATTATTATATAAAAAAAGGACCAGATCATTACAATTATATATAATTGTAACCATTTAGTCCTACAATTATAGTGTAATTGACCATCTTCAAAATGTTGGTCTTAGTGTACCTCCGTCAGTACATAGAGACCAGCAATAATGTGCTCAGAGTTATTTAATAATTTTCTTTTATTAATGTACTAAAATGTGTTGTTTTACATCCTCTTCAAGTTTAGGGTATGCCCGACTTGTCGATCTGTACTCTCTATATCAATTTGTATATTTTGGAAGTGGTTTTGGCCTAGGAATCCTTTTTCCTTTTGTACATATGTATTTCTACGCTGATTTATGCGCCATTGTATAATTAGTCTTTTGCTTTGTTTACTCGTCTGTTGTTTTGCTAGGGTTTTGGTTGATGTAGACTTGTCATCTGCTCCTCCATGTGAGTTAACTGTGCGTAGGAAAACCGGCGAGGTCGTCATAGTGGTGGAGGTTGAATATGAGCGTCTCCCTGAGTCCCTGGTTTCTACATGTAAATTAGTTCAAAAGTCTATACGACTTGAGGAGACCGATGAAGCTCGTGGCCGTTCTCGAAAGCCCCGGCGTCGCCACCGTAAAGCTAAGCAAATTTTTGTTCAAAAACAACCAGAAAAGTTAGATAATGGGAAGCAAGTGACGGTGGATAATACTCATCTGGCGATGAATGACCTTGAAGAAGGTCCGTCTTTTGCTAGTAAGTCTCCATCTCCTAATCCTATTGATACACAACTAATGGAGAATCCATGTGGTACTGGTGGTGATTTAGTTGAGCATGAGCTGCTCACTATGGTCGCTGGGGTTACTACTAGCTATTCAACAAACAATAGAGGGTAATCATAATACAACTAGTGTTGAGCAAAACATGGTAGTAACACATGTCCCTCAGATTGTGTCTGAGCAGAGACACAATTGGAGACCGAAATGAAATTTTGATTAACAATAATAATATAGATTCGGCTTTATTTGCTAGTATCTAGTGTTTATCAAACCAAGTTTTGTTAGGGTGATTTAGAAAATGAAGAACCCCTTGGTCATCATACATATGCCCAGACTGATAGGGTGAGCCCTCTGAGTTTCTGGTATGATGAGGGTGAAACTTTGGAAGATGAGAATCTACTCAAGTCTCTCCTGAAATCTCAAAAGAAAAAATTAAAGAATAAGAAGGATTTATAAGACCCTTACCTTGCCCGTAATCGGACTCCTGTTGTGCGTCTTGATCTTTGATGTGATTGGTCTGTGCTCTTCTTGTTCATGTTTTGGTTGCTTTTTGATTTTTCTATTTTTTTTCTAGGAGGTTTTGGCTTCATGTTCCTCTCTTAGGTTATATCTTTTGTATTTAATAAAATTTTGTTTGCCAAAAAAAAAAAATCTATAGTTCTATACTAATAAGGTCTCCAAATCTATTTACGTTGAGCTATGAACATGAATGCATGGGAACTTACGCGTGCGGAAGTTATGTCTTTACTCTTGATTTGCTCGGGTTGGCGCAAGCCTAGGAGTAAGTACGTACGTACTCAAAGAAACCTTTGCAACCATGCGGCCATGCTCTTATTATTAGGAGTCTTAGCTCTCTCACTTGTCTCTGTTTGTGACCATATTCTGATTTGGTTTCGATCTTTTGCACCAGTACTGTTGGGCTAGCTCTGGGGAAAACATGAATGGAGATCGACGCCGAGGTCGACGCAATCCAACAAAGCATATGGAAGAAGCTTATCATCATGAAGAGGCTATTAAGAAACCTGAAATGCCATTGTAATTAAACTAGGGTTGGCCGGTTGGTGTAAGATCATTGTTCATATTGGTTGAGACTCGAATTGATTGCTTAATTGGTGAGCTCCTCTTGCTTTGGAAACCAGACATGTTGGGTTTCTTGTTCAGGATTGAAGCAGGCTGATCGATCAGCCCAACATAGCACTGACCCAGGTCATTAAAGTTGGATGGGCCTTAGTCGAGGCCTTGTCCATCCCCACGTGTGAACGTTCGGCTGTCTGAAATTTACCAGTTTCCCTAGTAAAACAGTAAAAAGACCGGAGTCAGAGCCGCGTCACCAAACTAACTACTAAGGAGAAAACCACAGTACAACCAACCAGAAAACAACACCGACACTCTAACTCACTATATATAAAAAGCACGCGTCCCAATGACTCCATTAATCCCCCTCTTTATTCCCTCCATTTCCGAATCCGACGGCTCCACCCCCACCTCCTCCTCCAAATCTGAATCTCCTCCGTCCGATCGGATCCCCTTCCACTCTTTCATTACCCCCAACTTGTCATCCACTCCAGATCTGAGTAGAGAGAGAGAGAGAGAAACCAAATGGTGGAAGCCCAGACATGGACGACGCGTCGTATGAGCAACCCGCGGCTTCTCGACGCCTCCTCCTCCCCCGCCGCCGACCTCGCCGTCGACATCCCCGCCACTCCCCCCGGCGACGTCCGCAACGGCACTAGCTACTCCACCTACGGCGGATCCTTCCTCCTCACGCCGACTCTATCCACGGCGGCGATCATCGGGTCGTGGTACTTGTCCAACATCGGAGTCCTCCTCCTCAACAAGTACCTCCTCAGCTACTACGGCTACCGCTACCCTATCTTCCTCACAATGCTCCACATGCTCTCCTGCGCCGCCTACAGCTACGTCGCCATCCACTTCCTCGAGCTCGTGCCACGTCAGCACATCGTCTCCCGGCGTCAGTTCCTCAAGATCTTCGCCCTCAGCGCCATCTTCTGCTTCTCCGTCGTCTGCGGCAACACCTCCCTCCGCTACCTCCCCGTCTCATTCAACCAGGCAATCGGGGCCACCACCCCGTTTTTTACTGCGATCTTCGCATGCATAATCACCTGTAAGAAGGAATCGGCCGAGGTTTACGGCGCGCTTCTGCCCGTTGTTTTCGGGATCGTCCTGGCCAGCAACAGCGAGCCGCTTTTCCATCTCTTCGGGTTCCTCGTCTGCGTGGGGTCCACCGCCGGCCGGGCCTTGAAGTCCGTCGTGCAGGGGATTTTACTGACCAACGACTCGGAGAAGCTCCACTCGATGAACTTGCTTCTCTACATGGCGCCGATGGCCGCCTGCATTCTGCTGCCGTTTACTCTTTACGTTGAGGGCAACGTGGCGGCGATGACGATAGAGAAGGCCAAGGGAGACCCTTACATTGTGTTCTTGTTGCTCGGGAACGCCACCGTGGCGTACTTGGTCAACTTGACCAACTTCTTGGTGACCAAGCACACAAGCGCGTTGACGCTTCAGGTGCTAGGAAATGCCAAGGCGGCCGTGGCTGCCGTCGTGTCGGTTTTGATATTCCGGAACCCGGTGACGGTGATGGGAATGACGGGGTTTGCCGTGACCATCATGGGGGTGGTGCTTTACAGCGAGGCCAAGAAGAGGTCCAAAGTTACAACTCATTGATACAGCAAAGAATAAAGATTTTCACACATTCATTTTGACTTGACTCTACCGCCAGAAATTCGGGTACGAATTTTTTGTTTTTATAATTGTTGTTTCCTTTCGTTATTAATTTGATTTATGGGATCAAAAGGAGAGAAATTGGATCAAAGTAAAATGCGAATGGAGTGTATAGGATTGGTGGAGAAAGAGAAACAAAAGATATGCTCTTTGTCTGCCTTTTTTTTTTTTTCTTTAATTGTTGTTGATAGGGTATAGCAGAGAATATGTAAGTTTTCTCTTTCACTTTACCCTGTGTGTAACTTTATGAAATATCCACAATTGGACATACAACTCTGATATCAATTTTAAGTTTACTTTGTTGGGGGAGGAAAAATTTCTCTTCCAATTCAATTGTTAAGATCTTCTCTGTTTTTTCCCCCCGCCCTCTTATGACTATGCAATTCTGGTGATTCTTTTGTAGTTATATGTGTATTTGCTTTTGTATTTCTTACTTTTTATTTTCCATCATATAAATGTTTGCGTCGGCAGCATAGCATTCTTTGGATTGTTTGTTTTGCATCATGATTACATCATTGTTTTGTAACTCTTGGAACTAGTTTAGAGGCTGGAGTGCTTCTGTGCTTGTCTTCCAGAAATGAGAATAAGAATACAGGGTATTAATATTCAATGCAGTCTGAGTTTCTTTGGACATGAGTGACTGAGTGTAACTATAGGGGTATATTACTATTGTTAGACAACCATTAGACTTAACAACTTGAGCTGTTAGAAAACAGACCAAAAATGAATAACGCAGTTGTGTGCACATATCCCTCGAGAGTTCAAGATATAGAGCAGGAGAGAAACCTATAGTTGCAACCTCTCCCTGCACATGGAGAATGGGGATTGAAGGTTTGGAGAATTAGATACATATCAGGCAAGTATATTGATGAGCACCAACAGGGTCGTATAACAGATCAGTGATTAGGACCGAGATATATGTTACACTAATGCTATAGGGTACCCACCACATCTGATAATGTTTACAGTATGCATAATATGCATTTCAACTTATTCACATATTCAAAAGTATCTTCTCCCATCTCTCTCATCTGATGTGACTAATAATTAAGATTTTGCTCAATTATTGCTAACCAATAATACTCTGCTGATGCAATTACCGTCACAATTAACCTATAGGAATTGTTGATATATTATTTTTTTGGCTTAGGATAACAAGAGTAAATAACCTAGTTTAGCTTGTTTGTCTATATTGAAATTGCTTGTGTGACTTATAGGTTGTAGGATTTGGACATTGAGTTTTTCATCAGATGCGACTAAGGTTCTGTCAAAAATTGAATGAATTCAGTACAAAAGGATTCCTGTAGGTTGGATTCAGGAGATGAATTTCTAAATAAGTACATAGTATTTGAGTTCATGGATTATATATTAAGAAATTATTCAGATTTGAAATATGAAGCAGTGAAGAAACACCATTTTCTATGTTAAAATTCTATGAGATTGGATTTGCTATCTATATCAAAATTCCATGTTATTCCCCATTTTCATATAGCTTTCAACTTTAATTATGAGTTCTTATTTGAGATTTGGATAGTGAATTCCCTGTTGTTCTTGATAGATATAGCTTTCTTGTCTGTTATATAACCAGCCACAATTAAGCTGGCCCATCATTAAGTACTTGGTGTTCATGAAATTTATATCCCCACCAAGAATCCAAGAGGTTCTTCTAATGTAGACTGCGTAGTTTGTAGGATACAAATGCCATGTTGTCAGTCACAATAAGCATGTGGTATGTTTTATTCTTTTGCCTTTGTTCTGATTATCTGGCCTTTTCTTTGGGTACTGCCCTATCGCCATCGATCTAATTGCACTAGGTTTGGTTGGTGGTAGTTGAGGCTTCCTCTATCCAGTGCTGTTATCCCCAATTCCTTGTGCAACTCAGGATGAGTTTTGAGTCTTTGAGATTGAGTTATACAACTAAGAAATGGAATCACATGGAGCCAAATCTGGGTCTATGTTCTATGACTGTTTGGCTTCTATCTGAATTGGTAGTTGATCCCCAAATTCAGGACTCTGATTGATAAATGCAATTTCATTAGTCAAGATAACCCTCCAAGGCTCCAATCATATGCATTCATCGGTGCCATTATACTTTGATTTGATATAAGATCTTGTTTCTTTTCCGCAATTTATAAAGAATGTAGAGATCAATTCCAATATAGTGTGTGTAGTATAACAAAATTGCTGACGCTTATTCTTAACTAGAAACAAATACTCTAAGAACAATATCTGATAGTAATCACCAGCCGCCCATACTCTGCTGCGCTAACACTTCGACTAGCTGCATCTGGCGGTGGGACTGGGGCTAGGAACAGCGGATGAGGCAGAGAGGGGGCTTGGGCTGGGAGCCATCGATGGCATGACAGTGATGAAGAGCTTCTGTCCAACAGAACAATGCCTAGCAACACCACAAATGTACCATTTTCTTCCTGGGGTTGCGAGGTTGATCACATCATTTCCACTTGTTAAAGGCATGACGCCGGCAGGGACTGCACACTCTTGAAACCCGGTGCCGTTCACTTTGTACACGTTGTGTACTCCTTGGGGGTAATTGAAAACTGCATGAGATGAAGAATCATCAGAAAACTGAAACTAGTTCCCAAAACAAAGATTACAAGATGATGCATAGGTGCAAGTTAGTGCTTGTTAATATGCTTACCGAGGATATCGCCGACGTAGAACATCTTTCCCTGAGCCCAAGCTTGGTAATCGAAGTTAATAGTCCAACCTTTACCGTCGCCAACGATGTAATCGGTAGCCAGGATTGAAGGGGCAAAAATGGCTAGGATGATGGCAAGGATGACAAAGTGCTGAGTAGAGGCCATTGCGAGTTTGGGATTAGCTAGTATGGAGGTAACTAGGGTCTTAAAAGTTGGTTGGTTTGAGATGATGAGCTTGATCGGTTTGATTGTACAAATGAATTGAAATGCTTGCCATTTATAGGGTGGTGTTGTTGAGTCAGGCATGGTAAAAGTTAGGGTAGCATAGGGTGTACAGGGACGGCATTGCCTTGCCGAATGGAATGAATGGACTGAAGGGTTAAAATACAACACTGAACAAATTAAGGCAGACCACAAGAAAGTTTAGTTTTGTTGGAGTTATTCACGTAATGGGATGCGTGACCAAGTTTGATGGTTAATTTTCTTGGCCTGCCTTGTGATTTTAGTCATTTTACTGTTGGAAATGTATGTTAACATGTTACAATTGACACTCTCTTTAAAAGAAAATTAAACGAAGAGATTGTCAGGATATGGTTAAATGGGGTGATTGATTGCTTTGCAACTTCAAGTTGGAAAGGCTTTGAATTCGATATGTGATCTACTGTTAAAAGGAAGCTCGATTCTATGAGTGCGGCTGTTTGCCTTAACTAAGATTAGTATAGAATTAAGGGAGAGATATCAAGTTCGATCATAATATTGGCATTGTAATAGGAAGTTAGGAACTTATGTAAGTTCCTCATGTACTTGTATTATCTAATTAGACCTAATGGTGACATATTCATGAATGAAAGATGATATATTTTCTCTTGATTTCTATTCTCAATTTCCTATAACTTTTACTCAATTGACAAAGTACGTACTTACGAGAGATATAGCTAAATTCTGTTGAGTTAGAGATTTGTATGTGGCATGTAGAGCAACAAATTTTCTACTTTATAGTACTACGAGCAACGAATACTAAACTGATTAGCTATAAAATCTTGTACATCATGTGGTGAACATTATTGATCAAATTTCCAATTTTGGAAATTAGCACCATTCATGGTATAGGTGAGTAGTCGTTTTCATGATTGTATTAATACATATTCGGCAACCTAACTCATATAGGCTTGTCAATGAGATGTCGCGTTGTGTTGGATTCGGATCATGTCAATGTCGAACTATGTAAGTAAACTTGAAATGAATCGGAAAATCAAAAATTCAAATTCAATTTGTTTGTCAAACGAATCACCCGACCTAATCTACACAACCTATTTACCAAAATATTATGTCATATAAATCACACTGTATTAAAAGTGTCGAAATTTATAAATAACTCTGAATAGATACAAGAATCAAAAACACAAATCTATATATCAATATATGATTAAAGTGATGGTTTATAGTCGATTGATATAAAACACACACACACTCTCTCTCTCTC
>NC_020495.1:618288-621957 GCF_000184155.1 Fragaria vesca subsp. vesca | reverse complement strand
ACTCTCTCTCTCTCTCTCTCTCTCTCTCTCTCTCTCTCTCTCTCTCTCTCTCTCAAAAACCCTAGCCGCTCTAGCAAACTCCAATTGTTTCTTCAACCTCGTCCGACGGTGACTAATGGCTACTGGTCTCCGACTTTGTTGCCATGAGGTCGTTGCCGGACGAGAAAACTATTGCCTATGGTTTGAAAGTTGGAACTTGATGGTTTCAACAATGATATGGTTTAGTTTCTTCGCAACCAATCTGTGTTCTGCGTTATCTCTTATCCAAGGGTGGTGGATGCTAGGTGTAGATCCAAGCTTCGGCGCCGGCAGGGTGACGACATATTTGGAGGAGGTAACATCTAGTTGAGCGCGCACCTTACTTGACTGTTGTTGGTTGTTGGTTTCCTCTAGGTGGTGATGGCGTTGTGTTAGTGCTCTGCTCGTTGGGATAGATGGAGATGACTTAGACAGGTTCGGACTGCGGTGCGACAACGATGGCTGATGACTCAAATCATGGAGTTGAAGCTAGATGAAACTCGGCCGTGTTTTGGGGTTCTCTCCTTTTGGGCCTTGGGTCTCTAATGCTTTCTAGCTTCTAATAAATCCTTTTAGGATACTATGCACTTTTGTGCATTTTATTTCTCTAGTTTATCTAGGGAGCCAACATAGTTGTTGGGTTGGAGTCGGCAGACTTTAATCTTATTGCTATAGTTTCGATGGTTGATGATTCTTGAAGCACCGCAATTGAGCGCTTAGGCGATAGAATCTTCAACCCTAGTATCTTAATATAACGATATTTTTATCTCTGCTAGGCTCATGTTGACATGAGCGTAAGTTTACAATGTAATGGTGTTTGATTGTCCTCTTTTTCAGGGCTCTTGTATGACGTCATTTTGGCTTTTATTTATCAATGAATTCAGTTCATTTCCTAAAAAAAAACACACTCATTCATAAGAACCTAGCTAAAACTTTAGGATCAACCCTTTCATGAATATGACATCTGTAGTATCACAAACTGATCACAAATGCTGATCGATCACTCTTATTAGCTAGTAAAAAAGAAATCATAAAGTACACGTAAACAATAATCAATCCATTATTAAGCTATGACTATCCAAAGAATGCAAAAATCGATCATCGATCCGATCCATATCTTGCTGCATGAAGACTAGTTTCAGCATCCAGCAGAGGTGGGGCTAGGGCTAGGAGTGACGGAATCTGCAGATCTAGAGAGAGGGCTCGGGCTAGGAGCAAACGACGATGGCATCACAGTGATGGCAAGCTTCTGTCCCCCAACAGTACAGTGGTTAGGAGCTCCACAAATGTACCACTTCCTTCCTGGGGTTGCTAGGTTTATCACATCATGACCACTTGTTAACGGCACAGTGCCTGCAGGAGCTGCACATTGTTGGAACCCAGTGCCGTTCACTTTCAGCACATTGTGCACTCCTGCTGCATAATGAAAAACTGCACAGCAAAAGATTGAAACAATCAGTTCCCAAGCGAAAATAGAACTCAACGATATAGATATTTGGATATAGAGCTTATTCGTGTATTACTTACCAAGGTTGTCGCCAACAACGAACATCTTCCCCCGAGCCCAAGCTTGGTAATCAAAGTTAGTTGTCCAACCTCTGTCATCACCAACAACATAATCTGTTGCCAGAATTGAAGGGGCAACGATTGCTAGAATGGCCAGGATGATGAAATGCTGAGAAGAAGCCATTGTACTGTGATTCTCTCTACGAAATCGGTGGTTTTGAGATATGACGATGAGCTAGATGAGTTTGCTTGCCAATATGAGTTGAACTGCTGCCAATTTATAGGGTGTTGTTGATAGTTAGCTCAAGGTTGTTGCCCGTCCATGAAAGTTCGTCGCATAGGGTGTGCCAACGGACGGCCGTGCATGCCAAATGCACAGGAATATTTGAAAGGGCCAATTACATATAAGTCCACTTTGAGATATTTTTTCCCACATAGATCCACCATAACATTTTTACCCACATAAGTCCACCCAAGTCTAAATAAAGTTTTGTATTAAGTATTAAAGTTCAACATAATTACAGACTGCCATCCAACAAAAAAATTAGATTTTCTCCTTTATATTTACAAGAATGCCACTAGTATAAAAAGTCAACAACCACTCTCATTTCGGAACAGTCTCCGGCGGACCTCCGGTGAGATTTTCAGCGGACCTCCGGTGAGGTTTCCGGCCGACCTCCGGCGAGGTTTCCGGCGAAGTTTCTGGCCGACCTCCGGCGAGATTTCCGACTGACCTCCGGCGAGGTTTCCGGCCGACCTCCGACGATGACAAAAATTACTACTACCAGCTAAAAAAGCTACTACCACCAGCTATAAAAGCTATACCACCGCCTACAAAAGCTACTACAAAAGTTTCCGGCCGACCTCCGGCGAGATTTCCGACCGACCTCCGGCGAGGCTTCCGGCCGACCTCCGATGATAACAAAAATTACTACTACAAGCTAAAAAAGCTACTACCACCAGCTATAAAAGCTACTACCACCGCCTACAAAAGCTACTACTGTGAGGTTTCTGATGAAAACAAAAGCTACTACCACCAGCCACAAAAAACTACTACCACAAGCTGCAAAAGCTACTACCACCGCCTACAAAAGCTACTACTGTGAGGTTTTCGACGAACACAAAAACTACTACCATCAGCCACAAAAGCTACTATCACCGCCTACAAAAGCTACTACTGTGAGGTTTTCGACGAACACAAACAATACTACCACCAGCCACAAAAGCTACTACCACCATCTACAAAAACTACTACCACCGCCTACAAAAGCTACTACGGTGATAATTCCGGTGACTACAAAGAATGAGTTCCTAAATGCTTCATACCATAACTCACAGGCACTCGAAGGCGCCGTTGTGAAGCCAGATTACAGGTCGCCTGACGGCCATCAGATCAGCACACACCATGGCAGCAGCCTCTAGCTCGTTGAAAGTCACCAAAATCCTCAACAGAAACACAAAACAATCCATTCAAAACTCATACGTCCATTGATTCATCAAATTCCACAACTAAATTAGCAGTCAGTGATGCGTGATCAAGATTGAACAAGAATAGAAATGAATCAGAATACTCACAAAACCATAGCCCTTGGATCGGTCGGTGTCCTTGTCAGAAATGACAACCGCCTCAAGGCGGTGGATCCTCGATAGATCTGCACCTCACCGACGAATCACCTTCGTCGTCACCGTCTCGAACTCATAGGAGAAGGTGCGGAGAAGAAGACGACGAGGCTAATCGGAGAAGGTGCGGCCGGCGATGACGAGGGCTGATCAGAGGATCGGAAAAGGTAGAGGAAGGTCCACGCGCACTGGGGAGATCTACTAAGGCGCATAAATCTCTGCTTCCAACGGTGGCGGGCGCCGAACAGGTGGTGGATGACGTCGTCGGAGTTGGTTGGACCTTGTAGATTCGGCTGCGCGTTGAGGAGATGCAGTCGAGGTCGAAGCGGAGGTCGTCGAGGAGTCGTCGACGGTGGATTCAGATGTCATCGTCAAGGCGACGGCATCGTCAGAGCTGGAGATGCAATCAAGGCTGAGTCGGAAGTTGCGTCGAGGTGGCGGCTTCGTCATGGCAGTGGGTTTGCGAGAGAGAGAGAGAGAGAGAGAGAGAGAGAGAGAGAGAGAGAGAGAGAGAGAGAGAGAGAG
>NC_020495.1:617515-618268 GCF_000184155.1 Fragaria vesca subsp. vesca | reverse complement strand
AAGCTACTACCACCGCCTACAAAAGCTACTACTGTGAGGTTTCCGATGAACACAAAAGCTACTACCACCAGCCACAAAAACTACTACCACCGCCTACAAAAGCTACTACTGTGAGGTTTCCGACGAACACAAAAACTACTACCACCAGCCACAAAAGCTACTACCACAGCCTACAAAAGCTACTACTGTGAGGTTTTCGACGAACACAAAAAATACTACCACCAGCCACAAAAGCTACTACCACCATCTACAAAAACTATTACCACCGCCTACAAAAGCTACTACGTCCATTGATTCATCAAATTCCACAACTAAATTAGCAGTCAGTGAAGCGTGATCAAGATTGAACAAGAATAGAAATGAATCGAAATACTCACAAAACCATAGCCCTTGGATCGGCCGGTGTCCTTGTCAGAAATGACAACCGCCTCAAGGCGGTGGATCCTCGATAGATCTGCACCTCACCGACGAATCACCTTCGTCGTCACCGTCTCGAACTCATAGGAGAAGGTGCGGAGAAGAAGATGACGAGGCTGATCGGAGAAGGTGCGGCCAGT
Source organism: Fragaria vesca subsp. vesca (assembly GCF_000184155.1). Taxonomy (NCBI): domain Eukaryota; kingdom Viridiplantae; phylum Streptophyta; class Magnoliopsida; order Rosales; family Rosaceae; genus Fragaria; species Fragaria vesca. The sequence continues at coordinate 617,711 of NC_020495.1, read as the reverse complement.
GATGACGGGGCTGATCAGAGGATCGGAAAAGGGTAGAGGAAGGTCCACACACACTGGGGAGATCTACTAAGGCGCATAAATCTCTGCTTCCAACGGCGGCGGGAGCCGAACAAGTGGTGGATGACGTCGTCGGAGTTGGTTGGACCTTGTAGATCCGGCTGCGCGTTGAGGAGATGCAGTCGAGGTCGAAGCGGAG
>NC_020495.1:614546-616399 GCF_000184155.1 Fragaria vesca subsp. vesca | reverse complement strand
TTTTTCGTCGCCTAAGTTATCATAAATAATCATTTATATTTATATATAAATGTTCCGTCGGCTAGGTGAAAATTTCCGTCGCCTAAGATCTTCTTAGCCGACGGAATTTTTTCCGTCGTCTAGGTAAAAACTTAGGCTACGGAAGGTTTTCCGTCGGCTAAGTAGATCTTAGGCGACGAAAATATTATTTTTCCGTCGGCTAAGTGATTTTTTCCACTAGTGACTTCTTAGATTGTTTTTTGGCCGTTACATCTGGCAACTGACATGAACAGTTACTTTATATAGCTCTAGAAAATTACTCTCATGGATATCAGAAGTTACTATAATGGTTATCGAAAGTTACTCGAATGGGTGCGAAAAGTTACTCGCATGGGTACAAAATATTACTCATATGGGTATAGAATATAACTCGAATGGGTACATAAAATTACTTACATGGAGCCAGAATGTTATACATATTGGTACAAAAAGTTACGGTAACATCATAACCTAAAATTTATTTAAAGAAATAAGCAAGCTACAATCCATACATATGTGACTAATTTTCATTACACTTGCTAACATCTATTGAACAATTTTAGCATCGAAAGCTTGTGACCTTTATCATTTTACTCGCGATCGAGCCTAAATGACTCATAACTACTGTGTTCGGTAAAGTTGTTGGAACAACCACTTTCAGAGGAACTGAGTGAATTGTCATGCTTGTGGAGTCTTCAATTATTCTCATACTCACCTTGAGAACCTTAATATTGAAAAATCTTACGTGTGACCCATCTTTTTAAGTTTCATCTAATTTCAGCTAACACACGAGTTTTTGAGAAATTTCATTTTCTTTAACCTTTTTTTTTTCTCCATTTTTTGTGTGCTTATATACATATCACCTAAGATCTATTGAACCATTGTAGCATTAAAAGCTCGTGACATTTATCATTTTACTCGCTCGCAATCTAGCATAAATGAATCACAACAACTTTGTTTTGTAAAGGTGTTAGAACTGTTACTTTCAAATGAACTGAGTGAATTGCCATGCTTGTGGAGTCTTCATTTCTTCTCACACTGACCTTGGGAACCTCAATTTTGAAAAAGCTTATGTGTTACCTATCTTTTCAAGTTTCATCCAATTTCAACCAAAACCGTATCCCCCATTGTTATAAACATGAGTTTTTGAGAAATTTCATTTTTTTGAACCTCTGTTTTTTTTTTCCATTCCTGTGTGCCTATATACATCACCTAAGATCTATTGAACCATTGTAGCATTAAAAGCTCGTGACATTTATCATTTTACTCGCAATCTAGCCTAAAGGAATCACAACAACTTTGTTTCGTAAATGTGTTGGAACTGTTACTTTCAAAGGAACTAAGTAAATTGCCATGCTTGTGGAGTCTTCATTTCTTCTCACACTGACCTCAGGAACCTCAATTTTGAAAAAGCTTATGTGTTACTTATCTTTTCAAGTTTCACCCAATTTTAGCCAAAACCGTACCCCCCTTTGTTATAAACATGAGTTTTTGAGAAAGTTCATTTTTTTGAACCTCTGTTTTTTTTTTCCATTCCTGTGTGCTTATATACATCACTTAAGATCTATTGAACCGTTGTAGCATCAAAAGCTCGTGGCCTTTATCATTTTACTCGCAATTTAGCCTAAATGAATCACGACAACTTTGTTTGGTAAAAATGTTGGAACTATTACTTACAAAGGAACTGAGTGAATTGCCAACCATGTGGAGTCTTCAATTCTTCCCTTACTGACCTTGGGAACCTCAATTTTGAAAAATCTTAGGTGTTACCTATCTTTTCAAGTTTCACCTAGTTTCAGCCAAAACCCTTTGTTATAGCACACGAGTTTTTGAGA
>NC_020495.1:607116-613958 GCF_000184155.1 Fragaria vesca subsp. vesca | reverse complement strand
TAAAACCCTTTGTTTTTTTTTCCTATTTATGTGTGCTTATACACATCACCTAACATCAATTGAACCATTATAGCATCAAAAGCTCTTGGCCTTTATCATTTTACTCGCAATCGAGCCTAAACGACTCACGACAACTTTGTTTGGTAAAGGTGTTGGAACTGTTATTTTCAGTAGAACTTCAGTGGAACAAAGTGAATCGCCATGCTTGTAGAGTCTTCAATTCTTCTCATACTGACCTGGGGAACCTAAATTTTGAAAAAGCTTACGTGTTACCCATCTTTTCAAATTTCACCAAATTTCGGCCGAAACCACTTGTTATAGCACACGAGTTTTTGAGAAATTTCACTTTTTCTGAACATCTGGTTTTTTTCCATTCCTGTGTGCTTAAACACATCACCTAATATCAATTGAACCATTATAGCATCAAAAACTCGTGATCTTTATCATTTTACTCGCAATCGAGCCTAAATGACTCACGACAACTTTTTTGGTAAATGTGTTGGAACTGTTAGTTTTAGTGGAACTAAGTGAATGGTCATGCTTATGGAGTTTTCAATTCTTCTCATACTGACCTTGAGAACCTAGATTTTGAAAAACTTTACGTGTTACCCATCTTTTCAAGTTTCACCAAATTTCAGCCAAAACCCCTTGTTATAGCACACGAGTTTTTAAGAAATTTCACTTTTTCTGAACGTCTGGTTTTTTTCCATTCATCTGAGCTTATACACTTCACCTAACATAAATTGAACCATTATAGCATCAAAAGCTCGTGGCTTTCATCATTTAACTCGCAATCAAGACTAAATGACTCACGACAACTTTGTTTGGTAAATCGGCCCCTTAGCGACCCTCAGCGGGTCAAGGCGCCCCCCTTGGCGGCTCTAAGTTTGTCTCAGCATCCCTTGGCGGCCCTAGACGTGTCTCGGCAGCCCCTTAGTGGGTCTAGGCAGCCCTCAAGCGGGTCTAGGAGGTCCCTACGCGGGTCTAGGAGGGTCAAGGCGGTCATTTGGCAGATTAAAGCGACCCCTTAGCGGCCCTCGGAGCGTCATGGCACCCATTGGCGGCTTTAAGTTTTTCTCGGTAGCCCTTGATAGCCCTAGACGTGTCTCGACAACCCCTTAGCGGGTCTAGGCGGCCCCTAAGTGGATCTAGATGGTCCCTCCGCGGGTCTAAGAGGGTCAAGGCGGTCCCTTGGTAAGTCAAAGCGGCCCCTTGGCGATACTCGGCGAGTCAAGTCGCCCCTTTGGCGGCTCTACTGCTTATTTTTCATTCATGTGTGCTTATATACATCATTTAACATCAATTTAACCATTATAGCATCAAAAGCTCATGCCTTTTATCATTTTACTCCCAATCGAGCCTAAATGACTCACAACAACTTTGTTTTTGATTGGTAAAGGTGTTGGAACTGTTACTTTCAGTGGAAAATTCAGTGGAAAAAAGTGAATTGTCATGATTTTAGAGTCCTCAATTCTTCTCATATTGACCTTGGGAACCTAAATTTTGAAAAAGCCTACGTGTTACCTATTTTTCAAGTTTAACCAAATTTTAGCCAAAACCCCTGATTATAGCACACGTGTTTTTGAGAAATTTCACTTTTTATGAACGTATGGTTTTTTTCCATTCATGTGTGCTTATGCGTATCACCTAACATCAATTGAACCATTACAATATCAAAAGCTCGTGGCATTTATCATTTTACTTACAATCGAGCCTAAATGACTCACGGCAACTTTGTTTGGTAAATGTGTTGGAACTGTTACTTTCAGTGGAACAAAGTGAATTGCCATGCTCGCGGAGTCTTCAATTCTTCTCATACTGACATCGGGAACCTAAATTTTGAAAAAGCTTACGTGTTACCCATCTTTTCAAATTTCACCAAATTTCGGCCAAAACCACTTGTTAGCACACGAGTTTTTGAGAAATTTCACTTTTTCTAAACGTTTGGTTTTTTTTTTCATTCCTGTGTGCTTATACACATCACCTAATATCAATTGAACCATTATAGCATCAAAAGCTTGTGGTCTTTATCATTTTACTCGCAATAGAGCCTAAATGACTCACAACAACTTTTTTGGTAAAGTGTTGGAACTGTTACTTTCAGTGGAACTAAGTGGATCGTCATGCTTATGGAGTTTTCAATTCTTCTCATACTGACCTCGAGAACCTAGATTTTGAAAAAGCTTATGTATGTGTTACCCATCTTTTCAAGTTTCACCAAATTTCAGCCAAAACCCCTTTGTTATAGCACACAATTTTTTAAGAAATTTCACTTTTTCTGAACGTCTGGTTTTTTTCCATTCATATGAGCTTATACACTTCACCTAACATAAATTGAACCGTTATAGCATCAAAAGCTCGTGGCTTTTATCATTTAACTCGCGATCGAGCCTAAATGACTCACAACAACTTTGTTTGGTAAATCGTCCCCTTAGGGACCCTCAGCGGGTCAAGGCGCCCCCCTTGGCGGCTCTAAGTTTGTCTTAGCATCCCTTGGCGGCCCTAGATGTGTCTTGGCAGCCCCTTAGTGGGTCTAGGCAGCCCTCAAACAAGTCTAGGAGGTCCTTACGCTGGTCTATGAGGGTCAAGACGGTCATTTGGCAGGTTAAAGCGGCCCTCGAAGGGTCATGGCGCCCATTGGCGGCTTTAAGTTTTTCTCGGTAGCCCTTTGATGGTCCTAGACGCGTCTCGGCATCCCTTTAGTGGGTCTAGGTGGCCCCTAAGAGGGTCTAAATGGTCCCTCCGCGGGTCTAAGAGGGTCAAGGCGGTCCCTTGGTAGGTCAAAGCGGCCCCTTGGCGACCCTCGGCGGGTTAAGTCACCCCCTTGGTGGCCCTAGGAGGGTCAAGGAGGCCGTTGATGGGTCTAGAAGGGTCAAGGCGGCCCTAGGCGGGCCAAAGCGACACTAGGAGGGTCAAGGCGGAACAATACGGGCGAAGGCGGGTCAAGGCGGCCCTAAACGGGTCAAGGCAGCCTCTTGGTGGCCCTAGCCAGGTTAAGGCGGGTCAAGGACGAACAAGGCAGGCCAAGGCGGATCAACGCGGCCCTAGATGAGTTAAGGCGGCCATAGGGAGGTCAAAACAGACCTAGGCGTGTAAAGGCAGCCCCTTGGTGAGTCAAGACGTCCCCCTAGCGGCCCTAGGCATGTCAAGGCGTGTAAAGGCAGCCCCTTGGTGGCTCTAGGTGGGTCATGGCTCCCCCTTGGCTGTCATAGGTGGTCCTAGAATGGCCGAGGAGGGTCAAGGCGGGCCAAGACGGGTTAAGACAACCTAAGACGGGCCAAGGCAGGTTCAAGTGGCCCTTGGCGGCCCTAGATGGGTCAAGGTGGCCCTAGGCGGGCCTAGGAGGGTCAAGGCGTGTAAAGGCAGCCCCTTGACGGGCCTCGACGGGTTATGGCGAGTCATGGCGGCTTCTTGGTGGCCCTACGTTGGTCTAGGAGGGTTAAGGCGGCCCAAGGCGGTTCAAGGCGGCCCAAGGTGGGTCAAAAGCGGGTCAAGGCAGCCCAAGAAGGGTCAAAAGCGGGTCATGGCGGGCCAAGGCAGTCCAAGGTGGCCCCAGGCATCCCCTTGGCGGGTCTAAGAGGGTCAAGGCGGCCCAAGACGGGTCAAGGCGGGCCAAAACGGGTCATGGCGGCCCAAGGCGGGTCAAGTCGGGTCAAGGCAGCCCAAAGCGGGTCAAGGCATTCCAAGGCGGGTCAAGACGGGTTAGAGCGGCCCTAGACGGGTCAAGGTGGCCCCATGGTGGCCCCAGACAGCCCATTGGCGACCATAGGTTGGTCATGGCGGGCCCTAGGGAGGTCAAAACAACCCTAGGCGTGTAAAGACAGCCCCTCGGTGGGTCATGACGTCCCCTTGACGCCCTTAGCTTGTCTAGGCGGCCTTAGGCAGGTCAAGGCTGTCTTTTGGCGTCCCTAGACGGGTCAAGGTAGCTTAGGCGAGCCTAGGAGGGTCAAGGCGTGTAAAGCAGCCCCGTGGCTCCCCTAGGTGGGTCATGGCGCCCCCTTAGCTGCCTTAGGTTGCCTGGCAGGGCCGAGGAGCGTCAAGGTGGCCCAAGACGGGTGAAAGCAGCCTAAGGCGGGCCAAGGCGAGTTAATGCGGCCTTGGACGGACCTAGGAGGGTCATGGCGACCTCTTGGCGAGTCATGGCGGCTTCTTGGTGGCCTTAGACAGGTCTAGGAGGGTCAAGGCAGGTCAAGGCGGCCCAAGGCAAGTCAAGGCGGCCAAATGCGGGTCAAAACGGCCCAAGGCGGTTCATAGCGGGTCAAGGCGGGTCCAAAGTAGGTCAAGGAAGCCCAAGGCGGGTCCAAAGCAGGTCAAGGCGTCCCAAGGCGGGTCCAAAGCGAGTCAAGGCATGCCAAGGTGGGACAAGACGGGTCAAGGCGGCCCCATGATAGCTCTAGAAGGGTCAAGGCGGCCCAAGGCCGGGCAAGGCGGCCCAAGGCCGGTCAAGGCCGATCAAGGCGAGCCAAAAAGGGTTAAGGCGGTCCAAAGCGGGTCAAGACATTCCAAGGCTGGCCATGGCTAGTCAAGGTGGGCCAAAACGGGTCATGGCGGGTCAAGGCGGCCCAAGACGGGTTAAGGCGGACCTAGACGGGTCAAGACAGCCCTATGGCGGCCCGAGGCAGCCCCATTGCGGCCCTAGGAAACCCCTTGGCGGCCATAGGCGGGTCATGGTGGGCCCTAGGGAGGTCAAAACAACCCTAGGTGTGTAAAGACAGCCCCTCGGCAGGTCATGACGTCCTCGTGGTGGCCCTAGGCAGGTCAAGGCGGCCTCTTGTTATCCCTAGACAGGTCAAGGTAGCCCTAGGTGGGCCTAGGAGGGTCAAGGCGTGTAAAGGCAGACCTGTGGTGGCCCTAGGTGGGTCATGGCACCCCTTTGGCTGCCCTAGGTTGCTTGGTAGGGACGAGGAGGGTCAAGGCGGCCCTAGACGGGCCTATGAGGGACATGGTGACCCCTTGGCGAGTCATGGCGGCTTCTTAGTGGCCCTAGGCGGGTCTAGGAAGGTCAAGGCGGCCTTAGGCGGTTCAAGGTGGGTCAAGGCGGTCCAAGGCGGGTTAAGGTGGCCCTTGTCGGCCCTAGACGGGTCAAAGTGGCCCTAGGAGGGTCAAGGCATGTAAAGGTAGCCCCTTGACAGGCCTCGGCGGGTCATGGCGAGTCATGGCGGCTTCTTGTGGCCCTAGGCGGGTCTAGGCGTGTCAAGGCAGATCAAGGCTGGCCAAGGCGATCCAAGGCGGGTCATGGCAGAGTAAGGCAGTCCAAGGCGGGTCAAGGTGGCCCCATGGCGGTCCTAGGCAGGTCATGGCGGTCCAAGGCGGGTTAAAGCGGTCCAAGGCGGGTTAAGGTGGCCCTCGGCGGCTTAAAATGGCCTTAGACGGGTCAAGGTGGCCCTAGGCGGGCCTTGGACGGTCAAGGCGTGTAAAGGCAGCCCCTTGACGGGCCTTGACGAGTCATGGCGAGTCATGGCGGCTTTTTGGTGGACCTAGGAGGGTCTAGGCGGGTCAAGGCGGATCAAGGCGGTCCAAGGCAGTCCTAGACGGGTCTAGGAGGGTCTAGGCGGCCCAAGGCGGGTCAAAGCGGCCCAAGGTAGTCCAAGGCGGGTCAAGGTTGCCCATGGAGAGTTAAGGCGGGCCAAAGCGGGTTAAGACGGCCCAAAGTGGGTCAAAGGCGGCCCTAGCTAGACGGGTCAAGGTGGCCCTAAAGAGGTCAAAACAACCCTAGGCGTGTAAAACAAGCCCCTCGACGGGTCATGATGTCCCCTTGGCGGCCTTTGGCGTGTCAAGGCGGCCCTAGGCAGGTCCAGGCGGCCACTTTGCTTCCCTAGACGGGTCAAGGTGGCCCTAGACGAGCCTAGGATGTCAAGGCGTGTAAAGACAGGCCCGTGGCAGCCCTAGGTGGGTCATGGCGCCCCCTTGGCTGCCCTAGGTTGCCTGGCAGGGCGGAGGAAGATCAAGGCAGGCCAAGACGGGTTAAGGCGGCCCTAGTCGGGTCTAAGCGTAACGACGACCCCTTGGTGAGTCATGGCGGCTTCTTGGTGGCCCTAGGTGGGTCTAGGAGGGTCAAGGCGGGTCAAGGTGGCCCAAGGCGGGTCAAAGCGGCCCAAGGGGGTTCATAGCGGGTCAAGGCAATCTATGGCGGGACAAGGCGACCCCATGGAGGCCCTAGGCAGCCCTTGGCGGGTCTAGGAGGGTCTAGGCAGCCCAAGGCGGCCCAAGGCAGTCCAAGGGGGGTCAAGGCGGCCCATGGCGAGTCAAGGCTGGCCAAAGCTGGTCAAGGCGGCCCAAAGTGGGTCAAGGTGGCCGTAGGAGGGTCAAGGCATGTAAAGGCTGCCCCTTGACGGGCCTCGACGGGTCATGGCGAGTCATGGCGGCTTCTTGGTGGCCCTAGGCAGGTCTAGGCGGGTCAAGGCGGCTCAAGAAGGGTCAAGGCGGATCAAGGTTGGCCAAGGTAGTCCAAGGCAGGTCATGGCGGACTAAGGCGGTCCAAGGTGGGCCAAAGCGATCCAAGGCAGGTCAAGGCGTCCCCATGGCGGTCCAAGGCGGGTTAAGGCGGGTTAAGGCGGGTCATGGCGGTCCAAGGCGGGTTAAGGTGGTCCTAGACGGCTTAAGATGGCCCTAGACGGGTCAAGGCGGGCCTAGGCGTGTAAAGGCAGCCCCTTGATGAGTCTTTGTGGCCCAAGGCGGGTCTAGAAGGGTCAAGGCGGCCCTAGGCGGTGAAAGGTGGGTCAAAGCAGTCCAAGGCGGGTTAAGGCGGTCCATGGCGGGTTAAGGCAATCCAAGGGGGGCAAAACGGTCCAAGGCGGGTCAAGGCGGCCCCATGGCGGCCCTAGGCAACCCCTTGGCGGGTC
>NC_020495.1:591490-606977 GCF_000184155.1 Fragaria vesca subsp. vesca | reverse complement strand
ACGGGTCTAGGAGGGTCAAGGCGGCCCTAGCCCAAGGCGGGTCAAGGCGGTCCAAGGCAGTCCAAGGCGGGTCAAGGCGGCCTTAGGCTGGTCTAGGAGGGTAAAAGCGGTTCAAGGCAGGTCAAGGTGGCCCATGGCGGGTCAAGGCGGCCCAAGGCTGGCTAAGGCGGGTTAAGGCGGTTCAAAGCGGGTCAAGGCAGATCAAGACGGCCCAAGACGGGTCAAGGCGGCCAAAGGCGGTCCCTTTGCAGCCCTAGGAGGGTCATGGCGGCCCCTTGGCAGCCCTATATGGGTCAATGTAGCCCAAGGCGGGTTAAAGAGGGTCAAGGCAGCCCAAGGCGGGTCAAGGCGGACCAAAACAGTTCAAGGCGGCCCAAGGTAGTCAAAGCCGGCTCAAGGCGGCCCTAATGGCGGCCATAGGCGGGTCTGGGAGGGTCTAGGAGGCCCAAGACGGTTCAAGGCTGGTCTAGGAGGGTTAAGGCGGGTCTAGTAGGGTCAAAACAGCACTAGGCGGGCCTAGGAGGGTCAAGGCGGCTTAAAGCGGTTCAAAGCGGGTCAAGGTGGGTCAAAACTGCCCAAGGCGGGTCAAAGCGGCCTAAGGCGGGTCAAGAAGGCCTAAGGCTAGCCAAAGCGGTACAATGTGGGTCAAGGCGGGCCAAGACAGGTCAAGGAGGCCCATGGTGGCCCTAGGCAGCCCCTTGCGTGTCTAAGAGGGTCAAGACGGGTCAAGGTGGCCCTAAACGGGTCAAGGTGGCCACATGGCGGCCCTAGGCAACCATATGGCGGCCCTAGGCAACCATATAGTGGCCCTAGGCTGCCCCATGGCGGCACTAGACAGGCCCTTGACAGCCATACGCGGGTCATGGCGGGCCCTAGGGAGGTCAAAACAACGCTAGGTGTGTAAAGATCGCCCCTCAGCGGGTCATGACGTCCCCTTGGCAGCCCTAGGCAGGTAAAGGCAGCCAAGGTGGCCCTAGGTGGGCCTAGGAGGGTCAAGATGTGTAAAGCCAACCCCGTGGCGGCCCTAGGTTGCTTGGCAGGGCCGATGAGGGTCAAGGCGGCCTAAGGCGGGCAAAGGCTGGTTAAGATGGCCCTAGACGGGCCTCGGAGGGACATGGCGAGTCATGGCGGCTTCTTGGTGGCCAAAGGCGGGTCTAAGAGGGTCAAGGCAGCCTTAGTCGGTTCAAGGCAGGTCAAGGCGGTCCAAGCCGGGTCAAGGCTTACCAAGGCGGTTTAAAGCGGGTCATGGCGGGTTAAGGCGGGTCAAGGCAGCCGTAGGCGGTTCAAGGCTTGCCAAGGCGGGTCAAGGCTGGCCAAGGTGGTCCAAAGCGGGTCATGGCAGGTTAATGCGGTCTAAGGAGGGCCAAGGCAGTCCAAGGCGGGTCAAGGCGGCCCTAGGCAGCCACTTGGCGGGTCTAGGAGGGTCAAGGTGGCCCTAGGCGGGTTTAGGAGGGTCAAGGCTGTTCATGGCGGCCCCTTTGCGGCCCTAGAAGGGTCATGGAGGCCCCTTGGCGGGTTAGGAGGTTTAAGGCGGCTTAAGCCGGCCCCTTGGCGGCCTTATATAGGTCAAAGTGGCCCATGGTGTGTTAAAGCAGGTCAAGACAGCCCAAGGCGGGTCAAGGCGGCCCAAAGCAGTCCAAGGCGGGTTAAGGTGGGTTAAAGCGGGTTAAGGCGGGTCAAGGCGGGTCAAGGCAGCCCTAGGTAGCCGCATGGCGACACTAGACAGGCCCTTGGCAGCCATATGCGGGTCATGGCTGGCCCTAGGGAGGTCAAAACAACCCTAGGCGTGTAAGAGCAGCCCCTCGGCGGGTCAAGACGTCCCCTTAGCAGCCCTAGGTAGGTCAAAACAACCCTAGGCATGTAAGAGCAGCCCCTTGGCGTGTCAAGACGTCCCCTTGGCGGCCTTAGGCAGGTCAAGGCGGCCTCTTGGCGTCCCTAGACGGGTCAAGGTGGCCCCAGGTGGGCCTAGGAGGGTCAAGACGTGTAAAGCCAGCCCCGTGGCGGCCCTAGGTTGCTTGGCAGGGCCGAGGAGGATCAAGGCGGGTTAAGGCGGCCCTAGACGGGCCTCGGAGGGACATGACGGCTTCTTGGTGGCCCTGGGCGGGTCTAGGAGGGTCAAGGCGGCCCAAGGCGGTTCAAGGCAGGTCAAGGCGGTCCAAAGTGGGTCAAGGCTTGCCAAGGCAGTTTAAGCCGGGTCATGGCGGGTTAAGGCGGGTCAAGGCAACCTTAGGCGGTTCAAGGTGGTCCAAGGTGGGTCAAGGCGGTCCAATGCGGGTCATGGCGGGTTAAAGCGGTCCCTTTGCAGCCCTAGGCGGGTCTAGGAGGGTCAAGGCGGCCCCTTTGCGGCCCTAGGAGGGTCATGGAGGCCCCTTGGCGGGTTAGGAGGTTCAAGGAGACCTCTTGGCGGCCTTATATGGGTCAAAGCGGCCCAAGGCGGGTTAAAGCGGGTCAAGACAACCCAAGGTGGGTCAAGGCGGCCCAAAGCAGTCCAAGGCGGGTTAAGGCGGGTCAAGACGGGTTTAGGCGGGTCAAAGCGGGTTAAGGCGGGTCAAGGCGGCCCTAGGTAGCCACATGGCGGCATTAGGCAAGCCCTTGGCGGCCATAGGCAGGTCATGGCGGGCCCTAGGTCAAAACAACCCTAGGCGTGTAAGGGCAGCCCCTCGACGTGTCAAGATGTCCCCTTGGCGGCCCTAGGCAGGTCAAGGCGGCCTCTTGGCGTCCCTAGACGGGTCAAGGTGGGCCTAGGAGGATCAAGACGTGTAAAGGTAGCCTCGTGGCGGCCCTTGTTTGCTTGGCAGGGCCAAGGAGGGTCAAAGAGGCCCAAGACGGGTTAAGGCGGGTCAAGGCCGGTTCAGGCGGCCCTAGACGGGTATCGGAGGGACATGACGGCTTCGTGGTGGCCCAAGGCAGGTCAAGGCTTGTCAAGGAGGGTCTTGGCGGGTTAAGGCGGTCCAAGGCAGTCCAAGGCGGGTCAAGGCGGCCCCATGGCCGCCCTACGGAGGTCATGGCGGGCCCTAGAGAGGTCAAAACAACCCTAGGCGTGTAAGAGTAACCCCTCGATGGGTCAAGACGTCCGCTTAGCAGCCCTAGGCAGGTCAAGGCGGCCTCTTGGCGTCCCTAGACGGGTCAAGGTGGCCCTAGGTGGGCCTAGGAGGATCAAGACGTGTAAAGGTAGCCCAATGGCGGCCCTAGGTTGCTTGGTTGGGCCGAGGAGGGTCAAAGAGGCCCAAGACGGGTTAAGGCGGGTCAAGGCCGGTTAAGGCGGCCCTAGACGGGCATCGGAGGGACATGACGGCTTCTTGGTAGCCCAAGGCAGGTCAAGGCTTGCCAAGGCGGGTCATGGCGGGTTAAGGCGGTCCAAGGCAGTCCAAGGCGGGTCGAGGCGGGGCCATGGCAGCCCGAAGCCACCCCTTGGCGGCTCTAGAAAGGTAAAGGTGGCCCTAGGCGGGGGTCTAGGAGGGTCATGGCGGCCCCTTGGCGGGTTAGGAGGTTCATGGTGGCCCCTTGGTGGCCTTATATGGATCAAAGCGACCCAAGGCGGGTTAAAGAGGGTCAAGACAGCCCTAGGCGGGCCAAGGCAGCCCTAAACAGGCCTAGGAGGGTCATGGCGGGTTAAGGCGGGTCAAGGCAGCCTTAGGCGGTTCAAGGTGGTCCAAGGCGGGTCAAGGCGGTCCAAAGCGGGTCATGGCGAGTTAAGGCGGGACAAGGCAACCTTAGGCGGGTCAAGGCGGCCTCATGGCGGCCCTAAGCAGCCCCTTAACGGGTCTAGGAGGGTCAAGGTGGCCCTAGACGGGTCAAGGCGGGTTTAAGCGGGTCAAGGCTGGTTAAAACGGGTTAAGGCGGGTCAAGGCGGCCCAAGGTAGCCACATGGCGGCATTAGGCAGGCCCTTGGCGGCTATAGGCGGGTCATGGCGGGCCCTAGGGAGGTCAAAACAACCTTAGGCGTGTAAGGGCAGCCCCTCAGCGTGTCAAGACGTCCGCTTGGCGGCCCTAGGCAGGTCAAAGCGGCCTCTTGGTGTCCCTAGACGGATCAAGGTGCCCCTAGGTGGGCCTAGGAGGATTAAGACGTGTAAAGGTAGCCCCGTGGCGGCCCTAGGTTGCTTGGCAGGGCCGAGGAGGGTCAAGGAGGCCCAAGACAAGTCAAGGCGGGTTAAGGTGGCCCTAGACGGGCCTTGGAGGGACATGGCGTCTTCTTGGTGGCCCTAGGCAGGTTTAGGAGGGTTAAGGCGGCCCTAAGCGATTCAAGGCAGGTCAAGGTGGTCCAAGGCGGGTCATGGCTGGTTAAGGCGGTCCAAAGCGGGTCAAGGCAGCCTTATGTGGTCCAAGGCGGGTCAAGGCGATCCAAGGCGGGTCATGGCGGTCCAAGGCAGTCCAAGACGGGTCAAGGCGGCCCCATGACGGCCCTAGGCAGCCCCTTGGCGGGTCTATGAAGGTCAAGGTGGCCCTAGGCCGGGGTCTAGGAGGGTCAAGGCGGTTCAAAGCGGCCCCTTTGCAGCCCTAAGAGGGTCATGGTGGCCCCTTGGCGAGTTAGGAAGTTCAAGGCGGCCCCTTGGCGGCCTTATATAGGTCAAAGCGGCCCAAGGCGGGTTAAAGCGGGTCAAAACAGCCCAAAGTGGGTCACGACGGCCCAAAGCAGTCCAAGGCGGGCCAAGGAGGGTCAAGGCGGCACTAGGCGCGTCAAGGAGGGTCAAGGCGGCCCAAAGCAGTCCAAGGTGGGTCAAGGAGGGTCAAGGCGGGCCAAGGCAGGTCAAGGCGGGTTAAGGCTGCCCAAGGCTGTCCAAGGTGGGTCAAGGCGGCCCCATGGTTGCCCTAGGCAGGTTAAGGCAGCCCAAAGCGGGTCAAGGCGTTCCAAGGCGGGTCAAGGCGGGCCAAAACGGGTCAAGGCGGCCCCATGGCGGCCCAAGGCAGCACTATGGCGGCCCTAGGCTGCACCTTGACGACCATAGGCAGGCCCTAGGGAGGTCAAAACAACCATAAGCGTGTAAAGGCAGCCTCTCGATGGGTCATGACATCCCATTGGCAGCTCTTGGCTTGTCAAGGCGGCTCTAGACAGGTCAAGGTGGAGTCTTGGCGTCCCTAGATTGGTTAAGGTGGACCTAGGAGGGTCAAGGCATGTAAAGGCAACCCCGTGGCGGCCCTAAGTGGGTCATGGCGCCCCCTTGGCTGCTGGGCAGGGCCAAGGAGGGTGAAGGCTGGTCAAGACGGTTCAAGGCGGGTCAAGGCGGCCCAAGACGTGTTAAGGTGGCCCCATGGTGGCCCTAAAAGCCCCTTAGCGGCCCTAGGTGAGGGTTAGTGGGCTCTAGGAAGGTCAAAACAGCCCTAGGCGTGTAGAGGCAGTCCCTTGGCGGGTCAAGATGTCCCCAAGACGGGAAAAGGCTGGCCAAAGAGGGTAAAGGCGGCCCTAGACAGGCCTAGGAGGGTCATGGCGACCCCTTGGTGAGTCATGGCGGCTTCTTGGTGGCCCTAGGCGGGTCTAGGAGGGTCAAGGCCGCCCTAGGCGGTTCAAGGTGGGTCAAGGGGGCTAAAGCGGTCCATGGCGGGTCATAGAGGCTCAAGGCGGTCCAAGGTGGGTCAAGGCTGGCCAAGGCGGGTCAAGGCGGTCCATGGCGGGTCATGGCGACACAAGGCAGTCCAAGGCGGGTCAAGGCGGCCCCATTGCGGCCCTAGGCAGCCCCTTGGCGGGTCTAGGAGGGTCAAGGTGGTCCAAGGCGGGTTAGGAGGTTCAAGGCGGCTTAAGGCGGCCCCTTGGAGGCCCTATATGGGTCATAGCAGCCCATGGCGGGTTATGGTGGGTCAAGGCGGCCAAAAGCAGTCCAAGGCGGGTTAAGGCGGGTCAAGGCGGGTTAAGGAGAGTCAAGGCCGGCCAAGGCAAATCATGGTGGGTTAAGACGAGTCAAGGCGGGCCAAGACAACACTTGGCGGGTCTAAGAGGGTCAAGTCGGCCCAAGGCGGATTAAGGCAACCCATGGCGGGTCATAACGGCCCCTTGGCGAGTCATGGCGGCTTTTTGGTGGCCCTAGGCGGGTCTAGGAGGGTCAAGGCTGCACTAGGCGGGTCTAGGAAGGTCATGGCGGCCCAAGGCGGTTCAAGGCGGGTCAAGGCGGTCTAAGGTGAGCCTAAGCGCCCCAACGCGGATCAAGATGGCCCAAGGCAGATCAAGGCGGGTCAAGGCGGGCCAAGGCAGATTAAGGCGGATCAAGGCGGCCCAAAGCGGGTCAAGGCGTTCCAAAGGGGTCAAGGCGAGCCAAAGTGGGTCAAGGCGGCCCTCGACGGGTTAAGGTTGCCTCTTGGCCTGTCAAGGCGGCCCCTTAGCGGCCCAAGGCAGGTTAAAATGGCCTCTTGGCATCCCTAGCTAGACGGGTCAAGGCGGCCTCTTGATGTCTCTAGACGAGTCAAGTCGGCCTTAGGCGGATCAAGGAGGGCCAAAGCGGGTGAAGGCGGCCTCTTGGCATCCCTAGACGGGTCAAGGTGGCCTTAGGTGGGCCTAGGAGAGTCAAGGCGTGTAAAGGCAGCCCCGTGGCGGCCCTAGGTGGATCATGGCTGCCTTAGGTTGCCTAGCAGGGCCGAGGAGGGTCAAGCGGCCCAAAACGAGCTAAGGCGGGTCAAGGTGGTCCAAGGCAAGTCAAGGCGGTCCAAGGAGAGACAAGGCGGGCCTTAGGGAGCTCATTGGCGACCATAGGGAAGTCAAAACAACCCTAGGCGGGTCAAGGCAGCCCCTCGGCGGACCTAGGCTTGTCAAGGCGGCCCTTTGGCGGCTCTAGACAAGTCAAGGTGGCTCTTGGGGTCCCTAGAATGCTCAAGGTGGCCCTCGGTGGGCTTTGGAGGGTCAAGGTGTGTAAAGGCAGCCCCGTGGCGGCCCTAGGTGGGTCATGGCACCCCCTTGGCTGCCTTAGGTTGCCTGGCAGGGCCGAGGAGGGTTAAGGCGACCCAAGGCGGGTCATGGCGGTCCAAGGCGGTCCAAAGCGTGTCAAGGTTGCCTTATGGCGGCCCTTTGGCGGGTCAAAGCGGCCCAAGGTAGTTCAAGGCGGTCCAAGGCAGGTCAAGGCGAGTGAAGGCGGCCCAAGGTGGGTCAAGGCAAGTCAAGGGGGCCTAAAGCGGGTTAGGAGGTTCAAGGCGACTTAAGGTGGCCCCTTGGCAGCCTTATATGGGTCAAAGCAGCCCAAGGCGGGTTAAGGCAGCCCATGGTGGGTTAAGGCGGGTCAAGGCAACCCAAAGCGGTTGAAGGCGGTCCAAGGTTGGTTAAGAAGGGCCAAGGAGGGCTAAGGCGGGTCAAGGAGGCCCCACGGCAGTCCCTACGTGGTTTCTAAGTAGGTCTTGACGACCCTAGGCTGGTCAA
Source organism: Fragaria vesca subsp. vesca (assembly GCF_000184155.1). NCBI lineage: Eukaryota > Viridiplantae > Streptophyta > Magnoliopsida > Rosales > Rosaceae > Fragaria > Fragaria vesca. The sequence goes on along the minus strand of NC_020495.1, from coordinate 599,641 downwards.
GGCACCCTTTGGCGGCCCTAAGTGGGTCTCGGCAACCCCTTAGCGGCCCGAGGTGGCCTCTAAGCGGGTTTAGGTGGTCCCTAGGCGGGTCTAGGCGGATCTAGGTGTTAATGTGTGCTTATACACATCACCTAACATCATTTGAACCATTATACCATCAAAAGCTCGTTACATTTATCATTTTACTCGCAATCAAGCCAAAATGACTCACTGCAACTTTGTTTGGAAAAGGTGTTGGAAATGTTGCTTTCAGTGGAAAAAAAATGAATCGTCATGCTTGTGGAGTCTTCAATTCTTCTCATACTAACCTTAGTAACCTAAATTTTGAAAAAGCTTACGTGCTACCCATCTTTTCAAGTTTCACCAAATTTCAGCCAAAACTTCTTATTATAGTGCACGAGTTTTTAAGAAATTTCACTTTTTCTGAACATTTTGGTTTTTTTTCGTTCATGTGTGCTTATACACGTCACCTAACATCAATTGAACCATTATAACATCAAAAGCTCGTGGCCTTTATTATTTTACTCGCAATCGAGCCTAAATTACTCACGATAACTTTGTTTGGTAAAGTTGTTGGAACTGTTACTTTCATTGTCAGTGGAACTCATTGAATCGCCATGCTTGTGGAGTCTTCAATTCTTCTCAAACTAAGCTCGGGAACCTAAATTTTGAAAAAGCATACGTGTTACCCATCTTTTCAAGTTTCACCAAATTTCAACCAAAACTTCTTGTTATAGCACACGAGTTTTTAAGAAATTTCACTTTTTCTGAACATCTGGTTTTTTTCCTTTCCTGTGTGCTTATACACATCATCTAGCATCAATTGAACCATTACAGCATCAAAAGCTCATGCTCCTTATCATTTTACTCGCAATCGAGTCTAAATGACTCACGACAACTTTGTTTTGTAAAGGTGTTGAAACGGTTACTTTCAGTGGAACAAAGTGAATCGCCATGCTTGTTCAGTCTTCAATTCTTCTCATACTGACCTCAGGAACCTAAATTTTGAAAAGCTTACGTGCTACCTATCTTTTCAAGTTTCACCAAATTTCGGGCAAAACCCCTTGTGCACACGACTTTTTGAGAAATTTCATTTTTTCTGAACGTCTGATTTTATTCCGTTCCTGTGTGTTTATACACATCACCTAACATCAATTGAACCATTATAGCATCAAAAGCTTATGGCCTTTATCATTTTACTCGCAATCGAGCATAAATGACTCAAGACAACTTTATTTGGTAAAGGTGTTGGAACTATTACTTTCAATGGAAAAAAGTGTATCGCGATGCTTATGGAGTCTTCAATTCTCTCATACTAACCTCAAGAACCTAAATTTTGAAAAAGCTTGCGTGCTACCTATCTTTTCAAGTTTCACCAATTTTCGACTAAAACCCCTTGTTATAGCACACGACTTTTTAAGAAATTTCACTTTTTTGAACGTTTGGTTTTTTCCGTTCCTATGTGCTTATACACGTCACCTAACATCAATTGAACCATTATAGCATCAAAAGCTCGTAGCCTTTATCATTTTACTCACAATCGAACTTAAATTACTCACAACAACTTTGTTTGGTAAAGGTGTTGGAACTGTTACTTTCAATGGAACTCATTGAATCGCCATGCTTATGAACTCTTCAATTCTTCTCATATTGACCTCGGGAACCTACATTTTGAAAAAGCTTACTTGTTACCCATCTTTTCAAGTTTCACCAAATTTCGGCCAAAACCCTTTGTTATAGCACACGAGTTTTTGAGAAATTTCACTTTTTTTGAACGGTTGGTGTTTTTCCATTCATGTGTGCTTGTACACATCACCTAACATCAATTGAAAAATTATAGCATCAATAGCTCGTGCCCTTTATCATTTTACTCGCAATCGAACCTAAATGACTCAAGACAACTTTGTTTTGTAAAAGTGTTGGAACTGTTACTTTCAGTGGAACTCATTGAATCGTCATGCTTGTGGAGTCTTCAATTCTTCTCATACTAACCTCAGGAACCTAAATTTTGAAAACCTTACGTGTTACCCATCTTTTCAAATTTCACCAAATTCCAGCCAAAACCCTTTGTTATAACACACGAGTTTTTAAGAAATTTCACTTTTTTTGAACATCTGGTTTTTTTCCTTTCCTAGGTGCTTATACACATCACCTAACAACAATTGAACCATTACAGCATCAAAAGCTCGTGCCCTTTATCATTTTACTCGCAATCGAGCCTAAATGACTCACGACAACTTTGTTTTGTAAAAGTGTTGAAACGGTTACTTTCAGTGGAACAAAGTGAATCATCATGCTTGTTCAGTCTTGAATTCTTCTCATAATGACCTCGGGAATAAATTTTGAAAAAGCTTACGTGCTACCCATCTTTTCAAGTTTAACGAAATTTCGGCCAAAACCCCTTATGCACACGAGTTTCGGAGAAATTTCACTTTTTCTGAACATCTGATTTTTTTTTCGTTCTTGTGTGCTTATACACATCACCTAACATCAATTGAACCATTATATCATCAAAAGCTCGTGGCCTTTATCATTTTACTCGCAATCGAGCCTAAATTACTCATGACAACTTTGTTTGGTAAAGGTGTTGGAACTGTTACTTTCAGTGGAACTCATTGAATCGCCATTCTTGCGGAGTCTTCAATTCTTCTCATACTGACCTCGGGAACCTAAATTTTGAAAAAGCTTACGTGTTACCCATCTTTTCAAGTTTCACCAAATTTCGGCCAAAACCCCTTGTTAGCACACGAGTTTTTGAGAAATTTCACTTTTTTTGAACGTTTGGTGTTTTCATTCCTGTGTGCTTATACACATCATCTAACATCAATTGAAAAATTATAGCATCAATAGCTCGTGGCTTTTATCATTTTACTCGCAATCAAGCCTAAATTACTCACGACAACTTTGTTTGGTAAATGAGTTGGAACTGTTACTTTCAGTGGAAAAAAGTGTATTGCGATGCTTGTTGAGTCTTCAATTCTTCTCATATTGACCTCAGGAACCTAAATTTTGAACAAGCTTACGTGTTACCCATCTTTTCAAGTTTCACCAAATTTCGGCCAAAACCCCTTATAATAGCACATGAGTTTTTGAGAAATTTATTTTTTCTGAACGTCTGGTGTTTTTCCATTCATGTGTGCTTATACACATCACCTAACATCAATTGAACCATTATAGCATCAAAAGCTCATGGCCTTTATCATTTTCCTCGCAATCGAGCCTAAATTACTCACGACAACTTTATTTGGTAAAGGTGTTGGAACTGTTACTTTCAGTGGAACTCATTGAATCGCCATTTTTGTGGAGTCTTCAATTCTTCTCATACTAACCTCGGGAACCTAAATTTTGAAAAAGCTTACGTGTTACCCATCTTTTTAAGTTTCACCAAATTTCGGCCAAAACCATTTGTTATAGCACAAGAGTTTTTGAGAAATTTCACTTTTTCTGAACGTCTGGTTTTTTTCCATTCCTATGTGCCTATTCACATCACCTAACATCAAGGCGGCTCAAGACAGGTTAAGGAGGTTCAAGGCGGGTCAAGGCGGCCCTAGACAGGTGAACGCGACCCTTAGTGGCCCTAACCAGGTGAACGCGACCTCTTGGCGGCCCTAAGAGGGTCAAGGCGGGTGAAGGCGACCCCTTGGTGGCCCTAGACGGGTCTAAGAGGGCCTAGGAGGGTCAAGGCAGCCCTAGGTGCGTCTAGAAGGGTCAAGGAAGACCTTTAGCAGATCAGGGCGGCCCCTTGGCGGCCTTAGACGGGTGAACGCGACCCCTTGGCAACCCTAGCCAAGTCAAGGCGGTCCCTTAGTGACCCTAGATTGATTAAGGCGGGTCTAGGAGGGTCAAGGCAGCCCCTTGGCCGATGAAGGCAGCCCTTTGGCGGCCTTAGATGGGTGAAGGCGGCCCCCTAACGACCCCTTGACGGGTCAAGGCGGCCCCTTGGTGGCCGTATAAGGGTTAAGACTGCCCCTAGATGGATCATGGCGGCCCTAAGAGGGTCAAGATGGCCCAAGGCGGCCCCTAGACAGATCATGGCGTCCCTAGGCAAGTCAAGGCGACCCCTTGGTGGCCCTAGGCGAGTTAGGAGGGCCTAGGAGGATCAAGGCAGCACAGTAGCAGGTTAAGGCGAGCGAACACGACCCCTTGGCAGCCCTAGCCAGATCAAGGCGGCCCTTTGTGGCCTTAAATGGGTTAAGGCGGCCTCTTGGTGGCCCTAGGAGGGTCAAGGCTGGTTAAGACGGGACAAGGGGGTCAAGGCGGCTACTTGGTGAACCTAGGCAGGCCTAGGGGGTCAAAGCGGCCCTAGGCGGATCTAGGAGGGTCAAGGTAGCCCCTTGGCAGGTGAAGGCGGCCTCATAGCGGTCCTTGGAATGTCAAGGCGGCTCAAGACGGGGCAACGCAGGCCAAGGCGAGTCAAGGCGGCCTTAGACAGGTGAACGCGACCACTTGGTGGCCCTAGCCAGATCAAGGCGGCCTCTTGGCGGCCCTAAGAGGGTCATGACGGGGCAAGGCGGGTCTTAGCTGCCCTAGACAGGTCCAGGCGGGTCTTAGCTGCCCTAGATAGGTCAAGGCGGCCCTAAGTGGTTCAAGGCGGCCCTAAGTGGGTCAAGGCGGCCCCTTGGTGGCCCTACACGGGTCTAGGAGGGCCTATGAGGATCAAGGTAGCCCAACGTGGGTCTAGGAGGGTTAAGGCAGCCTCTTAGCGGGTAAAGGCGGCCTTAGACAGGTGAAGGCAGCCCCTTGCCTGCCCTAGGCGGGTCATGGCGGCCTCTTAGCGGCCCTAGGAGGGTCAAGGCAGCCCTTTAGCGGGTCAAGGCGGCCCCTTGGCAACCCTAGATGGGTTAAGGCGGCCTCTTGGCGACCCAAGGAGGGTCAAGGCGGGCAAGGGAGGCCCAAGGAGAGTCAAGGCGGCCCCTTGGTGGCCCTAGGCGAGTCAAGGCAGGTTAAGACGGATAAAGGTGGGCCAAGGAGGGTCAAGGCGGCCTAAGGCAACAGGTCAATCAAGGTGGCCTTAGACGGGTGAAGGCAGCCCCTTAGCTGGTCAAGGAGGCCCCTAAACGTGTCTAGGCTGGTCAAGACGGCCGCTTAGCTGCCTTAGGCAGGTCAACGTGGCCCTAAGCGGTCTCTTGGCGGCCCTAGGCGGTCCAAGGCGGCTTAAGGCATCCCAAGGCGGCCCCTTGGCAGCCTTAGACTAGTGAACGTTGCCGCTTGGCCTCCCTAGATGGGTTAAGACTGCCTCTTGGTGGCCCTAGATGGGTTAAGGCGGCCTCTTGGCGGCCCTAAGAGAGTCAAGGCGGGCAAGGGCGGCCCAAGGTGGGTCAAGGCGAGCCAAGGCAACCCAAGGCGGATCATGGCAGGCCAAAAAAGGTCAAGGCGGCCCTAGACCTATCAAGGCGGCCCAAGAAGGATCAAGGCGGGCCAAGGTGGGCCAAGGCAACCCCTTAGCGGGTCAAGGTGGCCTTAGACGGGTGAAGGCAGCCCCTTAGCTGGTCAAGGCGGGTCAAGGCAACCCAAGGCTGTCTATGGCGGCTAAAGGCCGGTTAAGGCAGCCAAAGCGGGTCAAGACGGCCCCTTGGTGGCCCTTGGTGGGTCAAGGCAGTCCAAGGTGGGTCAAGGCAGCCAAAGGCGGGTCAAGACAGCCAAAGGTGGGCCTAAACTGGTCAAGGCGGCCCCTTGGTGGTCCTAGGTGAATCAATGCGGCCCCTTGGTGGCCCTAGGAGGGTCAAGGCAGCTCAAGACAGAGCAAGGCGGGTCAAGGCAGCCCATGGCGGGCCAAGGCGGGTTAAAGCGGCCCTAGACGGGTGAACACGACCCCTTAGTGGCCCAGCCAGGACAAGGCAACCTCTTGAAGGCCCTAAGAGGGTCAAGGCGGGTCAAAACTGGGAAAGGCGGGTCAAGACCGGGCATGGAGGTTCAGGGCGAGCCAAGGCGGGTTAAAGCGGCCTATGGCGGCTCTAGATAGGTCATGGCGGCCTAAGCGGGTCAAGGTGACCCCTTGGTGGCCATAGACGGGTCTACGAGGGCCTAAGAGGATTAAGGCGGCCCAACGTGGGTCTATGAGGGTCAAGGCAGCCACTTAAAGGGTCAAGGCGACCCCTTGGTGGCCATAGACGGGTCTACGAGGGCCTAAGAGGATTAAAACGGCCCAACGTGGGTCTATGAGGGTCAAGGCAGCCACTTAAAGGGTCAAGGCAGCCACTTAGCGGGTTAAAGCGGCCTTAGACGGGTGAAGGCAGCCCCTTAGCGAGTTAAGGCAGCCCCTTAGCTGCCCTAAGCGGGTCAAGGTGGCCGCTTAGCGGCCCTAGGCAGGTCAAGGAGGGTGTAACAGGGTCAAGCCAGCCCTTTAACAGGTTAAGACGGCCCTAAGCAGGTCAAGGCGGCCTCTTGGCGGCCCTAGTTGAGTTAAGGCGGGTAAGGGCAGCCCAAAGCGGGTCATGGCGGCCCATTGGTGGCCTTAGGCGGGCCTACAAGGGTCAAGGCGGCCCTAAGCGGGTCAGGGCATGTCAAGGTGGCCTAAGGTGGGTCAAGGCGGATCAAGGAGGGTCAAGTCGGGTCAAGGCGGCCCAAGGCAGCCAAAAACGGGTCAAGGGGGCCCAAGGCATCCCCTTAGCTGATCAAGGTGGCCTTAGACGGGTGAAGGCAGCCCCTTAGCTGGTCAAAGCTGCCCCTAGGCGTCTCTAGGCGGGTCAAGGCGGCCGCTTAGCGACCCTAAGAAGATCAAGGCGGCCTTAAGTGGTCTCTTGGCGGCCCTAGGCGGGTCAAGACAGGCCAAGACAGTCTAAGGCGGCTAAAGGCAGCCCAAGACGGGTGAAGGCGGCCCCTTGGTGGCCTTTGACGGGTGAAGGCAGCCCCTTAGCAGGTCAAGGCGGCCCCTTGGTGTCCCTAGGTGGGTCAAGGCGGCCCTAAACGGGTCTAGGAAGGTTAAGGCAGCCCTTATAGCGGGTCAAGGCTGACCCTTGGCTGTCCTAAGAAGGGTGAAGGACTAAAGGCAGCCTCTTGGCGGGTTAAGGCGGCCCCTTGGTGGCCCGAGACGGGCCTAGGAGGGTCAAATTGGCCCCTTGGCGGCCTTAGACAGGTGAAGGCAGCCCCTTCGTGTCACATCCCGACCCTTATATTTTTACCTTATTTACTAGCGTGATTATAATAAGAATTTTACCGTCTCCGTCATTGAGTAAATAGTTTAATTGGTCCCTAGAGGGGTTTCGGGGACGATTATGTGCGGAGGATTATTAGTATGAAGAAAATACGACGACGGTAAAAATAGTAAATTTTAGCTAGTAAAAGGTAATTTTTATTCGGGTATTATTTTTCGGGGTGTTGAATTTTGGATTAAAAGGAGAGTTGGGTCGGCTGGGCCGAGCCCAACCCATTTCTTCTTCCTTTCTCTCTCTCTCCCTCCCGATTTTTCTTCTCTTCTCACCCGATTTTCTTCTCTCTACACCCACCGGTTTTCCGGCCGTCCTCCCGCCGCCGTCCGACCTCCGTTCGCCACCGGACCGGTCCCGTTCGGTCGGTCTCCCTCCCAGCAACATTTCTAGACCGGTGAGAGGAGCCCTAGCGCCGCCGTGAAGGAGCGGTGCCACCCGTAAGGTCCGACTGTCCAAACCTTCACTTCGCCGGAACTTCCTCCTCCGGCCACCAATCCGGGCAAGCTTGGTATGGTTTTGTAGCCCTCCAACCCAGCAACCTTGCCCTAAAAGGACTCACTCCCTCTTGAGCTAGGTAAGGAGAAATTTGAAGTGGAAGTTTTATGGTGTTTTTGATGTTTTTAGTCGATAGCCCTGGTTAGGCTTGGAATTGGTGTTTGTGCTAGTTATGAAAGTTGTAGAGCTTGATGAGAGGAAGATGCTGTTAAAATTTCATAGGTTTTGGAGGTCGCCGGAATTGACCTCCGGCCGCCGCTGCCGGCGGAGCCGCCGCCGGTTGGGAGATTTTAATGTTGTTAAATTTGGAATATTAAGGGGAGTTTATTGAAGTGAGTTATGGAATTTTTGGATGAGTTTTGGATAGGTTTATGAATTTCCGAAGTGTGGTATTTTTGGCGGGTAATTAATGTAGAATCCGGCCGTTGGATTTAAGTCGTATTTTGGAGAGGTTGTATTTACGACTGTGGAGTATGATATTTAAGTTCGGATCGTCCGATGTAAGAAT
>NC_020495.1:583098-589404 GCF_000184155.1 Fragaria vesca subsp. vesca | reverse complement strand
AACCTACTCGTGTTTTCTTGCTTCCGCTTGAGTTTAGTAGCTCTGAATACTTTAGAATTTTTGTATATTATGTGATATTCAGAAGCGTTAAATTAAGAGTGTAATATGAAATTTTCGACGTAGGGTTGTCCATCTGCAAGGGAGATTTGCTTAATCTTTTCAGTAAATTTTCCTTGGAGGTGGTCCCCGCACGACTTACTCTGGGTTTCAGGGTGAAATTCGGGGTGGGTCGTGTCACTTCGCGGGTCAAGGCAGCCCCTTGGCTGCCCTAGGTGGGTCATAGCGACCTCTTGGTGGCCCTAGCCAGGTCAATGCGGCTCCTTGGTGGCCCTAGATGGGTTAAGGTGGCCTCTTGGCGGCTCTAGGAGGGTCAAACCGGGTCAAGACGAGTCAAGGTGGCTCATGGTGGGCCAAGACTGCTCATGGCGACCCTAGATGGGTGAACGTGACCCCTTGGTAGCCCTAGGAGGTCAAGGCGGCCCTAGGAGGGTCTAAGAAAGTTAAGGCAGCCCTAGGAGGGTCAAGGCAGCCCCTTAGAGGGTCAAGGCGGCTCCTTGGCGGCCCCTTAGCGGCTCTAGACGGGTCAAGACGACCCCTTGACGGGTTAAGACCGCCCCTTGGTGGCCCCAGATGGGTCAAGACAGCCTCTTGGTGGCTCACGGCGGGTCAAGGCGGGCCAAGGCAACCCTAGACCAGTCAAGGCGGCCCCTTGGCGATCCTAGGCGGCCCCTTGGCGGTCCTAGGCGGTCCCTTGGTGGCCATAGGCCGGTCAAGGAGCGTTAAGGCAGCCCTTTGGTGGGTAAAGGCGGCCCCATGGCGGCCCTAGATAAGTTAAGGCGACCTTAGCGGGTCAAGGCTGCCCAAGGCGGGTCTTAGACGAGTGAAAGCGGCCCTTTGGTGGCCCTAGCCTGGTCAAGGCGGCCCCTTGGTGGCCCTAGATAGGTTAAGGCGGCCTTTTGGCGGCCCTAGGAGGGTCTAGCCGGGTCAAGGCGGCCCCTGGGCGGCCCTAGGCGAGTCAAGGCGGCCTTTAGGCAGTCCCTACGTGGGTTCTAAGCAAGTCTTAACGGCCCTAGGCTGGTCAAGGCACTCCTTAGCGGCCCTAAGTGGGTCTCGACAACCCCTTAGCGGCCCTAGGCGGCCTCTAAGCGGGTCTAGGTGTTCATGTGTGCTTATACACATCACCTAATATCAATTGAACCATTATAGCATCAAAAGCTCGTGGCCTTTATCATTTTACTCGCAATCAAGCCTAAATGACTCAAGACAACTTTGTTTGGTAAAGGTGTTGGAACTGTTACTTTCAGTGGAAAAAAGTGTATCGTGATGCTTGTGGAGTCTTCAATTCTTCTCATACTGACCTCAGAAACCTAAATTTTGAAAAAGCTTACGTGCTACCCATCTTTTCAAGTTTCACCCAATTTTAGCCAAAACTTATTGTTAGCACACGAGTTTTTGAGAAATTTCACTTTTTCTGAACGTTTGGTTTTTTTCCGTTCATGTGTGCTTATACACGTCACCTAACATCAATTGAACCATTATAGCATCAAAAGCTCGTGGCCTTTATCATTTTACTCGTAATCGAGCCTAAAAGACTCACAACAACTTTGTTTGGTAAAACGGCCCCTTGGTGACCCTCGGCGGGTCAAGGCACCCCCTTGGCGGCTCTAAGTTTGTCTTGAAATCCCTTGGCTTCCCTAAACGTGTCTCGACAGCCCATTAGTGGGTCTAGGCAGCCCCTAAGCGGGTCTAGAATGTCCTTACGTGGGTCTAGAATGTCCCTACGTGGATCTAGGAGGGTTAATGCGGTCATTTGGTAGGTTAAAGTGGCCCCTTAGCAGCCCTCAGCGGGTCAAGGCTCCCCCTTGGCGGCTTTATGTTTTTCTCGGTAGCCCTTTGACAGCCCTAGACGTGTCTCGGCAGCCCCTTAACGGGTCTAAGCGGCCCCTAAGCAGGCCTAGGTGGTTCCTACGCGGGTCTAGGAGGGTCAAAGCAATCCCTTGGTAGGTCAAAGCGGCCCCTTGGCGACCCTCGGCGGGTCAAGGAGCCCCCTTGGCGGCTGTACTAGTGTTTTTCCATTCTTGTGTGCTTATACACATCACCTAATATTAATTGAACCATTATAGCATCAAAAGCTTGTGGTTTTTATCATTTTACTCGCAATTGAGCCTAAATGACTCACGACACCTTTGTTTGGTAAAGGTGTTGGGACTATTACTTTCAGTGGAACTAAGTGAATCGCCATACTTGTGGAGTCTTCAATTCTTCTCATACTGACCTCGGGAACCTAAATGTTGAAAAAACTTACGTGTTACCCATCTTTTCAAGTTTCACCCAATTTCAGCCAAAAGTTTTTGTTAACACACGAGTTTTTAAGAAATTTCACTTTTTCTGAACCTATAATTTTTTTCCATTCCTGTGTGCCTATCTACATCACCTAAGATCTCTTGAACCATTGTAGCATCAAAAGCTGGTGACCTTTATCTTTTTACTTGTAATACACGAGTTCTTAAGAAATTTCACTTTTTCTGAACCTATAGTTTTTTTTCCATTCATGTGTGCTTATCTACATCACCTAAAATCTCTTGAACCATTGTAGCATGAAAAGCTCGTGACCTTTATCTTTTTACTCGCAATCTAGACTAAATGACTCGTGGTAACTTTGTATGGTAAAGGTGTTGAAAATTTTATTTTCAGACGAACTAAGTGAATCGCGATGCTTGTGGAGTCTTCAATTCTTCTCATACTGACCTCGGGAACCTCAATTTTGAAAAAGCGTACGTGTTACCCATCTTTTCAAGTTTCACCAAATTTTAGTAAAAACCTCTTATTATAGCACATGAGTTTTTGAGAAATTTCAATTTTTCTGAACATCTAGTTTTTTTCCATTTCTTTGTGGTTATACACATTACCTAACATCAATTGAACCATTATAGCATCAATAGCTCATGGCATTTATCATTTTATTCGCAATCAAGCATAAATGACTCAGGACAACTTTGTTTGGTAAAGCGGCCCCTTGGCGACCCTCGGCGGGTCAAGGTGCTCCCTTTGCGTCTCTAAGTTTGTCTCGACATGGTTTGTAGCAGAGGCCTAGGGCGGCACTGCAATGACAAGGCCCAATGGCACGAAAGGATTTGAGACTTATATTAAAACAATGTCATAATCTCAATCTATTATCTCACAAGTCACAATATACACAGATTAGTACATTAATATTCTGTTGCAGCTATTCAGAGAAATGGATTTTCTTCTAACGTTAAAAGAAAATGTCTTATTTGCCTTTAAGTATGACCGGTTCAAAGATTTCATCATACTGGTGGATTCCTGCCTCTACCAATATAATGAATCAGTCCTACTACTGTCCTACATTATCAAATTTCTTGTTGCATACGTCCAGCTATACGGCGATGCCCTTCAACAATATTCTGACCTCCTAATGCAGCAAACGGTTGTCTCATCCAGTTCATCCTCTTTTACCTAGCAAAGGTAATGATCGACGTACATGTTATAGTTTGGAGTGAATACCTTTTCATCGAATAATAGTATAATAATAAGCAATGGTATAGTAATTTGGTAACTAACAGTGAAAGAAAACTTAAGCAAGATGAGGCATACATCCCATGTCGCTATCTCACGCCATATGCTACTATGTTAGAAGTTTAGACTCGTTCAAGTAATTAACCATGTCACTTATGCTACTATTTGATTTCTTAATTAAGGGATTATTCACTTATGCTACAAATGGACATGTTCGAATCATATTGATGATCATATATCAGGCCGCCAGTAGAAGATACAAAACCAAAACCGGTTCATGAGTAGCCCTAAGGAAAAAGTAGTATTGTAAGATTCGTCATGCATATACTTAATTAATTTGTTGATTTTGTGATCTACTTCATTCAACTCTGAATTCTCTTCATGCCATTCGGCACATTAAGCATGCAGTGCCGTCCTGGGGCTGCATCCTATTGGTACTAATCCAAGAACATCCACAACCGCAACCCTATAAATGGGCAGACGCAGAACTCATTTTTCACAACATAATCGCGTCAATCGACTGATCCATCAAGCTCTTCATAGATCATCTCAAAAAAAACCAAATTCATAGAGAAGCAGAAACAGAACAGCAGACCACTAGAAAAATGTCCTCCTCCCAGCTCTTCATAGTTCTTGCCATCCTTGCCATTGTCTCCCCTACCATTTCGGCAACAGATTATATTGTTGGCGATGACAAGGGTTGGACCATTAATGTTGATTACCAAGCTTGGGCTCAGGGAAAGCTCTTCTATGTTGGTGATAACCTCGGTATAGTAAATTACCAAGCTCAATAGTCTCTACGTAAACTCTTGTATAATTTTGTTTCGTTTAATTGCTTCTTTCTTTTAGTCTCTGATATCTGAATACTAATTTTCTGATTTTCTGCTATGACATGCAGTATTTAACTACCCAGAAGGAGCTCACAGTGTGCTTAAGGTGAATGGAACTGGGTTTCAAGAATGTGCAGCTCCTGCAGGAACTGTGGCATTAACAAGTGGACAGGATGTGATAAACCTAGCAACGCCAGGAAGAAAATGGTACATTTGCGGTGTTGCTAAGCACTGTGAAGTCGGACCCCAGAAGCTTTTCATTACTGTTATGCCAGCTGCTTCCTATGCTCCTAGTCCAAGCCCCACTACGTCTGCAGCAACTACAAGTGCTGTTAATGGAGCAAGATTTGGGTGGACGATCATTGTTATTGGCATTCTTGGGATGCTCGTCTAGGCTTGAGCTTAGCTTTCTGAGTTCCTATTTCATTGTTACCTATTATTTCATTAATTCTTGCATGTTAGTAAGTGTGAGTTTTGGAACGAGAGTGTTGATATTTCAAGCATTATATTATATGGAATTGCATGCCGGTTTATTGTTTTGTTTGTCATGTTTCATATTTTCATTACTTTTAGTTGTTTTATTCAATCTTCACCCTTAAATGTAAATTTGAGCCGGTCTAAACCTTATTTAAAAAAAATGTAAATCTAAAAACAATTAACAATAATTTATTTGATCAATCAGATGATAACACTACTGATAATTCAAAAATGTTTTTGGCTCTCTCTCATAAACAATTACAAATTTCATTACATGTTGCCACTTTACACATATCCCATTTTATTCATTCCCTGATGAAGGATAAAGTGTAGAGACAAAAAGATAGCAAGAGAATCATCTTATTCATTGATAGGAGCCCTTTATATAGGGAATTACACAATACCAATATGGTAAGGATATGAATACATAGATCTAGTCTAACTACATATCCTATTGGCATAAGGCCAAGGCACACATAGAGAATATCCTAGAACACTCCCCCTTGTGCCGCGCGCTGATATGCCGATGGTGCTGATCTGTTGCCTCGTCAAAAACCTCGTCAAGTCACAAAAATCCTGTGGGAGAAAAACTGAACCTTGATCGTAGGAGAAAAAGAGTACAACGCACCCTTCACATTTGATAGTGACATGTATGTATGTGCTAGACTCCCCCTGAAGTTCGCACCTCCCCCTGATCTTTACATCAATCATAGGGCTCTTTCTGATTCTTACTAATCACGGAAGTTTCAACAACTTAGCATGTCAATGCTTTTTAACATGTCTTCAAATGTGGTATTGGGTAATGATTAACTAAATCATGCCGTATTGTCCTCAAATGATCTTTTACACTTAGATCTTGAGGAGAAGGTTGCTTGTGAACTCAAACATAAGTTCGTGTAGGAAATCAGATTTCCGCGCAGCATGACCTTCAATTACTAGAACAGTCGTAACTTTCTCTAGGAAATACATATGAACGAACCGTAAACGGTTTTGGAAACTAGACTCATTTAGCTTTCCAACCATATATTACACACGTTCTGGTTCCTCAGGAGCTATTCACAACATTCCGTCGAAGTTGACTGTTTTGCTAAAATCAGATTCTCGGACAGATTCGTCCTATTTTACGAAAACGGCCATAACTCACTCAATATGATAGGTATGATCAAATGGTTGGTGTCCCTGGAAAGTAGACACATAGACCTTTCCAATGGTACCAATTTCACCATTTTCCAGTGAGTGAGATTTCCTATAGGTCTCGTGGAAATTGACCTACAAAACTTGGCAGATTCTGATTTCGCTTTTGATGTGTCTTTCTTATGTAGGGATAGAATAAGCCTCAACCTTTCATACCATTAAGTATTGAAAAAGGAGTTACTGCCATTACATTGGCGTTGCGTGGGCGCATAGCTACACTTAGCTTTACAACTTTTCATAGCGAATGAGATGTCAAGTCTTTTGTATT
>NC_020495.1:520004-579558 GCF_000184155.1 Fragaria vesca subsp. vesca | reverse complement strand
GAAGAATGAAAGTTTTACTTACGAATAGTGTCACCAACAGCGAATTGTTTTCCCTTGGTCCAAGCATCATAGTCAATCATGTATGCCCAACCATCCTTGTCACCAACAGTATACTGCTTGGCCAAAACCAAAGGGACGAAAATGGCTAGAACTGCAAAGATAATAGAGAGCTGGGAAGAGGCCATTGAGTTCAATTTGTTTGCTTTGCTGCAAAAATAGATGTTGGTCTCTTTGATGATGACTTGAACATTTTGACTCATTTATAGGGGAATTAGAGGCCATCTTTCCTAACTAATTCAGCTTTTTTTGCTAGTTTTCTATATTTACTTGAGGTAATTGGTTTCCACTAATTAAGATAGCAAGTAATGATTGATCTCAATACGATATTCTATATGTAATACCTGAAGTGTTGTGTATCCTTTCTATTTTCATGATCGGCCAAAACAACCCCAATGTTTCTGATAGACATTGCTAATTTTATGTTTAGCATGCATTGTCCCAAGGATACAAGTTATAGAACACAGAACAGGAAATGTTCCAGTATATGCCAATAAAGCCAATTTTAGGAAAGGAAATATACATACAATAACTCCCTGACATATATTTTGGTTTTTTGGGATATGCTTTTGTCTACAAATTAGGAAAGGAAAATATACATACAATAACTCCCTGACATATATTTTGGTTTTTTGGGATATGCTTTTGTCTAAAAAAAATTGTCTACTTTGTAGACAAAATCATGAACTGCGTGATGTAGCAAATATATCTAAGTTATAAGATTAAAAAAACTACAACATAGTAAGTTCAAGCCACATGAAACTATTGAAACCTATTATCTGTTGCATATGTATTTCATAGTACTTAGTGGCCTCAATCTCTAAAATCATGATCTTAAGCCGCCACAAACACAAAACTGATCTTCTCGATCTCACGGGATATATATCTTGACAATTGACAAACCCACTTTTTTCTGAAGAAAAGTATTGCCTCCCATGCATACTCCAACCACCACCATGGTGCATAACACACCACGTACCTCTAGTTTTCCAACTTTCTGTGAACACACCTCAGAAAGCTCACAAGGAAGTGAAGGAACAAGCATACATGTAACAAAATATCATCCATAAAGGACCTCTGAGACTGGAAAGACTAGCCAAATAACCACACTGAACCAACATGGATAAACGAAATACTGCTCCATGTTTTCTTGATACTCATCTTGTTGATATCCATGAAGTCCTACCAGAAGAGGAAGAAGAAGAGGGAATTACCAAAGAGGAAAATGGAGAGGTAGAGAAGCGCTTTAACAAACCCTTTGAACTTAGAGAGATGAAGAGTACTACTAGTCAAAGGAGTAAGATCAATCGGCAGGTTTCTCTAGAGACTGGTTTTTCAGTGCTTCGTAAAGAGTCGAAGAAGGGTAAAGATGAGAGCGGTGGTGTTAATCTTCCCAGAAGTGGAAGGAGTTTTGGAGGTTTCGATTCCCTTAATAGGTTTGGAATGGAAGGAAGGAAAGGAGACTTCAGTATCTTCAAGACCAGATCATCAAGCCTCAGTAAGCAAAACTCTTTGTTGCCATCAAGAAAGGAAAGATCAGAGATGGAGTCTCAGAAGACTGATGGAGCAGGACTGGATGAGTCTGTTGATACAAGTGTTCCTGCTGGCAGATACTTTGCTGCACTTAGAGGGCCTGAACTTGACCAAGTCAAGGTTAGCATCATAACCATTTCAAGTTTATTGCGATAGCTTATTGTTCTAGATTAATATTTCTTCTTTATCTGACCTGTTATATAGTCATGATGTTAATGAGATTTCATCTTCTGAACTATATTTAAATTTTAATCGTTCATAAGAATCAACTAGACTCAATTCATATTAGAGTACTGTAAAAGATATACATCAGTGAGCATCAATAACATGTACAAAATGAATGTAAAAGCCTAACCAAGAATCTATATTTAGTTATTTACAATGATAATGAGGGTTGTGCAGGATGATGAGGATATTCTCCTCCCAAAAGATGAGCAATGGCCCTTTCTCCTCAGATTTCCAATTGGATGCTTTGGTATTTGTCTTGGCCTTAGCAGCCAAGCAGTTTTATGGCGTGCTCTCGCGACAAGCTCAGCCACCGAGTTTCTCCACATCCCACTCTTCATAAACCTTGCCCTCTGGCTTTTAGCAGTAGCAGTCCTATTTTGTGTCTCCCTGACCTATATGCTCAAAATTATCTTCTACTGTGAAGCAGTCAAAAGAGAGTACTTCCACCCTGTGAGAGTCAACTTCTTTTTTGCTCCTTGGGTTGTATGCATGTTCTTAGCCCTTGGTGCACCACCAACTTTGTTTCCTAATAAACTCCAACCTGCAATTTGGTGCACCTTCATGTTACCCTACTTTCTTCTGGAACTTAAAATCTATGGACAGTGGCTTTCGGGTGGGAAGAGGCGTCTCTGTAAGGTGGCAAATCCATCTTCTCATCTCTCAGTGGTTGGAAACTTTGTTGGGGCAATTTTGGCTGCCAAGGTGGGGTGGAAGGAGCCTGCAAAGTTCTTGTGGGCAGTAGGCTTTGCACATTACTATGTGGTTTTTGTTACTTTGTATCAGAGATTACCAACAAGTGAAGCATTGCCTAGGGAGCTTCATCCAGTGTATTCCATGTTCATTGCCGCCCCATCAGCCGCAAGTATGGCTTGGCAGAACATTTATGGTGAATTCGATGGAGTGTCAAGGACCTGCTACTTCATTGCATTTTTTCTATATCTTTCACTGGTTGTGAGGATCAAATTCTTCACAGGGTTTAGGTGAGCTTGCTACTCCTTTAGGGCAATAGCATGCAGTAAAGATATATGTTTAGTATTTCATGAACTGTTCATTTACTGATTAGCATAACTGCGTATACTGGTGTAGATTTTCGGTGGCTTGGTGGGCATACACCTTCCCAACGACAACATTCGCAGTTGCCACCATTAGGTATGCAGAAGAAGTACCGTCAATTCTAACCAAGGGCCTCGCAGTTACTCTTTCTTTCATGTCATCAACAACAGTGTCTGTACTGTTTGTATCCACTCTTCTTCATGCCTTTGTCTGGCGCACCTTGTTTCCGAATGATCTTGCCATAGCCATAACAAAGAGAAGACTTGGGAAGGCGAAGAAACCCTTCAAAAAAGCCTATGATATAAAGCGCTGGACAAAGCAGGCTCTAACCAAGAACAATTTAGCAGCAAAGGTTTCCAATGGAGGGAAAGAAGACAGCTTCTATCCATAGAAGCAGGCAAGGGAACACTCCCAAAAGTGCTACGATCACATTACTTGACGACCAATTGATATGAAACTTGTACTCGAACTAGTAAAGATATAAGCCACAGCAACCTGGTCCTTGTCAGATTGAATTTTGCAAGGCCGTATCAGTACTTTAAATGGCAATTACATTATAAGAAAATGCTGTAACAGTTTGTTCACAACATCACCCTATTGAGCACATAATTGCACTGTGTATATTTTTCCCCTCGACTAATCACAATTACCTGTGTTGAATACTATCAAAAAGACAGAGATGTAAGAGGTGGCCTTAGAAGCTAGCTGTACAACACCGGCCTATAGAGATGTTTATTGGAGAACTAAAATCTACAAATTGGTGAGAGGCAAAAGCTGGTTTGGCATGTCTGGAACTGTTTAGTGTTTTTACCATGGCTTCCATCTTCACCAAAAGTGTTTCACGGTCTTTTGAAGCATTGTTGAGCAATTACCAAAGAGAGATCTATTTGAGCATCCATCACTTTGATAGCATGTCCCTTTCAAGAACATTGTGCAATTTTTTTTACCTCTAGCGGACTCCCAGACTCCTGCAGCAATTTCAGGGGGAAACAATTGAATCAGTAAAAATAAATATAAAATGAAATAACTAGCAATTGTTTATGTAGCTGTCACACCTCATCCTTGATTTGTTATCCACATCACTGACGGGCCTGGCACCTCCAAACAAAGCCTGCTTGCCACCAAACAAAGAAGGTTTCTCTTTGACCATTATCTATAAGATGTGAAATTATAGAGAGCATATGAGAGAAGAGAAGCACTACTTGCTACAAACAGTCATTATCCAGAGGAAATGAGAAACAAAATAAATCTTTTCAAGACGTAACTTACCTTATTTTCTGGTTGGAAATTATTCGCTCTATTTTCTTTTGAGTCCTTATGCCAAGAAAAAGAAAAACAAACTAACTCAGTATCTTGGGAAAGTGAAATCTGAAAAATCAACAATATTTATGATGTTCATGGAATTATAAAGGCAAGGGGAACAAGGATAACCTTCATTGATACAGATGCTGGCTGAGGTAATTTAAACCGAGATCCATTATTCGGCTGGAGTTCAGATGTTAACGAGAGCTAGCGTTCAAAAGAAGAACAAATAAGAATGGCAAGTAAATGAATTATGCAATATAATAATGACGCTTACAACAGAAGGAAACAATGACAGAAAACAAATTAATGGTACAATTACACACAGAACTTCATAAACTTGTGAATGCCTACCTTACTGAAAAGATCAGTTGGCGGAATCTGCTGAGTTCTCCTCTCTGTTTGAAAATTAAATTCCTATACAGAAATCAAAGCCAGCTCTTAGATGAGATTATCTGCCAACTGAAAGTCTAATGATTAATAATTAAATGAAATTGAAAATAATGTAAATTACCTACCATTGGTACAGTGGTTTCTCTTTTGCTATTCCAGAAAACACCAATATCCCCTTTGCTAGAAAAGATCTGCACTCAAAATGAAACATCTTTGTCATCTCCTTGCATGAATTTTAAGTAAATGATATACATAAATGAGTCATATAACATTACCTTTTTATTAAGAGGACGAGCTTTAAATTTTGGTATTACATCACTTCCATCCTGCTTAGGACCATCCAATTTACTTGGCCTAAAGAAGGTAGATAAATCCAGTAAGTACTATGTCTGAAATATAATATCGGCAAAATGTAAAGTGAGCATTCCTTTTTATCATTATCACATAAGGCCCAAAGCTCTTTCTCCTATTACCTTCTGGGTTCTCCATTTCCATTTCCTGCAAAAGTGGAAGCACTAGGTTTGTCCAACACCTGCGAAACGTACAATACTAATCACTTCTCCACCAAAAGATAGTGGGCACGAGGTTGGAGGGATAACTTTGCAATTGATTTAGGGAAAACCTTGTCTTGACCATTGAAATGGTGTGAGGATGATGGAACAGTAGATGTATGTTGCATAGCTCTTTCCATTGTCTTCAGGTGAAATTCCTAAGAGGCAATGTAAGAAAGGGTCTGTGAGCCGCAAAAAGTTTTAAAGACACTTTTTGAAAAAGAAATGTGACTACAGTTCATTTTGAGGATGCATAGGATAACATTTCATGAATATGAAGCATATTATATACCAGACTTACATGAAATTCTGGCAACTTTGGAGTGCTCCTCTTTGAGAGTGGCAGTGAAGGAGCCTCAAAAATCTGCAGTATACAAAAACTTGAGGGAAGAGCATCACAAAGCAAACCAATTCAAACTCATGCTTAACAAAGTTTAAGTACCAACTTTTTTGTTCAATGGACGGGCTTTGAATTTTCGAGGAGCTGGTGGCACTTGTTCCGACACTAATCCATTCTTAGGCCTGAAATATATACATTATAGCTTCCTCAATACTAGTTACCAAAACAATGTCCTTTCTGTGCTCATAGAAAAAACTCACCTTATTCTTTGCGCCCTATATGTCGTTTCAAAGTCAGGCTCTATTGGAATAGTAAGTTTCAACTTGGCATGTGTAGAGGTCTTATCAAAATTTTCAACCTGCAGACCATCCAGATGCATATATTCAGGAGTTGCACAGATTGAAAAATCAATTGGAAAAACAAAATATATAGGTGTAGCAAATCCAAGCATCATGCAGTAGTTTTCATACCCTTTTAGGTACCTTGTGGATGAAATTAGTTTGCTGCATTGCATCAGTAGTAACCTGTCATAAAGAAAAAATTTGAGCATGGCCCCACCATATGATGAAAAATCACATAAGACCATAATAATAGTCAGCTCGGCAATCCTGCTCAGATCATAGGGACCTCTGGTTCAAGGACTTACTATTTATATTCTATTCAGGTTTACATGCATACAAACTTACTCACTGTTTAACTACGTATCTCATTAAATTTAATGAAAAAGCACAATTATCATGCAGTAAATTCTGGCTCAAGACTATATCAGACAATATTCTAGCCTAAAAAACACTTATCAAAATTACTTATAATGCAGTTATATAGCTTCTGTACCTTATGCAAGTGACCTCCCTCTAACTTCTGCCTTTTGGTAGCTTGAGTTTCAACTCCAGAAGAACTACATAAGCTCTTCTCACTGTTTTGAACATGTAGTGTCTGAAATCTAACCGAAAAAGGTAATAAAACACCAAAAGGAAAGAAATGGGATCAGTGATGGATCTAAAGTTAGTTATGGTATGAAATCGTGAAAGGACCATGAACACTTACAAACACATAATATCAAAAATAAACAAGATCAAGAAGCAGAAGATTCTGAGAATCACCTGGAACCACCCATCTGACGAGGGCGATTTTGCTTAGCAAGTTGACTTGCTGTAGGTTTCATCAAAGTCGATTTCCTGGGGAAAGATGGCTTTACTGAAGAGTTATGTTGACCTTTTGAATGATTGAATATCAACCCTGCAAAATGAAAACATAAAGTAAATATACTTGTACCTTAATCATAATTCATGAGTAACAACTAACAAAACAAAATATACTTGAAACTTGAAAATTTCAACTGAGAGAAGATAAATGAAGCACTGAACAAACAGAATATGTAGAATGTCTTCACAATCACAAGTGAGAGGCCATAAGAACATATGGTCGATAACATGCCCTTACTTCATTATGAAACCATCAGACAAGTCCATTTTAGCACAAAATTAGTGGCCAAGGTATCAAACTGGTTACCTGTACCCGCTCCATGCGGTTGATTTAGAACTCTTTGTAAATTTCCAAAGATCCCTGTATTCGTCCCTCCACAATCTACAACACAGCAAACAGTACATTTTTAAAACTTGAAATTCAGTCACTCACAACTAAAAACAAGCTCAATCACATTCCCACCTCTGCCATTTACATCCATTGCACACGATTCTTGGCCCGTACCGGTATTACATCCAACGCCATTTGTACTCTCCAAATCTTTCGATGATGATTTCGGAGAGGTGTTCACATTTCCCAGGAGAATGTCCCCTCCTAGTAACAACTTTGTCACTACAGCTGAAACCAACCAACAACAGCCTTTCAAATCATTTTTCCTTTTACATAATAACATCCAAAACTCCATAAAATCTCCAAAATTTCACAGAAATTAAAGATTACTGCTTTGATTAAGAAAATGCATCACCAAGTATAATTTTCCTAATTTAAAAAAAACAAATAAAATTAAAAATTGAACACAAAGAAACTAAAGAATTTGTATTTGAGCAAAGAAGAACGCTAGGGTTTCAAAATGATCGGAAAAAAAAATCGATAAAACCGAGCTCACTGTAGCTCAGCTCAATCAAACTTAACCGTTGAGAATCAGAGAAATACAAAACGCACCAAAACGGCGTCGTTTGAGCTACACACACACAGAGAGAGAGAGAGAGAGAGAGAGAGAGGCTTACGAGACGGAGGATAGGTCTTGGCGGACTCGAACCAGAGCTCAGCACGGCGGGCCTCCACCGGCGTCTCCTCCCGGCTGAAATCAAAGAACCTCGCCGCGTCAAACTCGTAGTCAATGTCCACCTCGTGCGCCGTAAACACTTGCTCCTCCTCCACCTCCATATCCTCCTCCATTTCTCGCCGGAGCTCCGAACCCGGCCCGTTTTAGAATCTTGATTCCGAGTGTAACCGAAATTGGATTTTATATTGTTTTTCAAGGTACTAATCCACTTTAAAGTAGCAAGCAGGAGCGTTGGGGCTTTGGACTTGCCAGGTTTTCCTTTTTGGATTTTTGCGTTATAAATTTTGAATTCTTTGGGGTAGAAACAAAAACAAAAACAAAATATGTATCTGTGATATTTCTTGTTTCCGAAACTGCCCCCCGGGGGGTTCTGGGTGGTTTTGAAATTCGTACGGGGTGAAGTGTCATTTCAACTCGGGGGGAGGGGGGTTTATGGGACTGCGGGCTGAGTTTCGGGTGGCGAGTATCGTGTCTGCTGTGTGTCTAACGACTCTGAAATTCCGGCGGGTGTTCGGGTTTTACCCTTGGGGTTTTCGGCGAATTACGAGATTGACACTAACGGTTGGGTTTTGTGGGGCCCACTCCTAGGGGAGATTTGAAATATGGGGAGGGGTGTCCTAGAAGTTGGTGATATTTGCAATTTTAACCCCGCGGCGACTTTTTTCGTTTAATCAAGGACAAAGCGAGCTCGACCAAGAAGGAGAATAATTTACAGGAGCCGTAAATACTGTAAAAAGTTGAAAAACTAGGTTAAAACCAGAAATGAGCATTGCGAGCACGAGGATGAGCTATCTCGATCATCCTCGGAGCTCTGATATCCCCGATCATCACCACAGTTACAAATCATCGTTGTCAGCAGTTTACACTATTCGAAAACGAGATTCACTCTTGGTTTCATAATTATCATAATAATTTACATGACAAAACAAGGAGTTTTGTATTATTGTGATATTGGTTTATTGTTTTCACTAGTCATTGGATGTCAAGATGAACATTATTTTGAAATTATTTAGTGAGAAGGACATGTACCTAATGGGGAACTTATATAAGAATAAATAGACAATTATATATGGTGATTATGATAGTTGCCTTTCACAATGACAGCAATAGATCTCCTTGTCAAAAAGGACATCATAAATGTCGACTTTTTGGTACTTCTGAAGCGTTCATGCAATCCTAGTCATCTTGATCCTTAATGAGGAAAAGAAATCATAACAAAGTGGTTTGTAGGTCCAATATCCCACTAAAGGTACTGTTACTGGTTTTGGATTTTTCTTTAACCCCTCCAATGCATTAGAACATGACAGTAAACAGAAAAAATTGGAAAAAAACAAGTTACAAATTATTGAATCAATGAATTTCATTCTTAGTTTGATTTGTATATAAACTATGAATGTGTTACTGTAAATTGATCTGTTGTTTCAAGAAATTTGAAATTTTAGGTCCACTGTAGATTCCTTGAGGGATACAATGATGTGGGTTTCTGCCTGTCAATTTGCTATTGTTTTTAGGGCAAATGTGATTGAATGAGAAGAGTACTGGTAGCTCAAATACCTGCACATAGAACAGAATGTATAAATGACCATTGATTGATATAGTTACTTTTAGTCATATATTCACTGTGGTATATGTGTATGTCTCTCACATTGGATACCTTTCCCAGCTTCCATCACCTACCGACATGTACTGAGACCAGGGACATAGGGTCCTTAAGATCATCAGTTCATTTATCATCATCAACCAACTCAGAAGATGAACTCTCGATCATAGTCCCGGTGAACAGTATTTCTTGTTGGATAGACATTGAGGTCATCTTTTCGCAACCAGTAATGAACTCAGAAAATCTTTCTAAAACTTTTAGTTCATTATTTTGAATTCCAGCAGTGTTTCAAATTTCTATAATGCATTGTGATTGTAAACAAACACGTAGATTATATTGCTGTGTTTAGGAAGTGTTAGTTTTGTTATCTCTCGATGGTGTTGAGATGCACAATACGTTGTGATTTCGATTTAATTTCTTAAATCTTAACTCAAACTTTTAATCAGAAGTATGATTAGAGAGGGATTTCACTGACATTATTCGACTCATCAAGATCGATCAGCCCTATCTCCCCCTCACACATAGAGGAACTGTTGTACTCATTGCAGCTGGGAATAATGTATTATGAGTTTATGCAAGCTAATATATAGTAAATCTGCGGATATTCCTGTAATCCTGTATCATTTGACCCAAGAAAACAAAAGCAAAAGCCTTTTACTAATAAGGTGGAAACTTCCATGTTGTCAAGCTTCATGATGGAACACACTCAAATCTTGTACTGATAAGATGGAAACCCTCCATAGTCCATACTGCAATATTGTCAAGCTTCGTAATGTTCAATCGACAACACCTTCAAAGTCATGTCTATGCAAGATGTGACTTAACTGTTCTGTATATTTGAACTGTCAATTTTTTCGATACGCATCAAACCAGATGCAAAAGTACAGCAAATACCATGGTATAGTTGTTTTTTGTAGCTAGGAAACAAGTGCTGTAACGCATACAAATCTCTATATGGGCTGGTCCATCATTTACCGAATAAAACTTTGGGCCAAGCTATATTGTTGGAAATAGATTTGGAAACCCAATTCGGCAAGTCCTATACAGTAGACCTTTTCTTTAGTTTATTTTCCTTTTCAACCTTCCAGTTGAAGCAAGAGCTAGGTTTTGGTAAACTGAGCTCACTTCCTCCTTTGCCCTTTGATTGTTGAATCGTTCAGACTGTATAGAAGCTGCAAGTGCATGCGTCTAGGAAATAACAAGAGGACTGTTTTGCTGCTGATGGAGTTGTACTTGCTGAAATTGGAATCCCTCCCACAACTAAATGTTTCGTCCACAAGAGTGCAAGATTCATAGTCCGAAATAGCACTTTCAAGTTTTTGCTAGTCATTACATACCTACCTTACATTCCTCCTCTAGATTGGTTAGTTTAATTTCTATACAAACCTTCAGGCTTCAGCGTAGACCAGAGCCACCAGACCTTCCTGCTGTACGTATGAAACAAGTAGTGGTGGATGATCCGAAGGTGATCGACCAAAAATCAGTAGAGTAGACAGGCCAATTTTTCTGAGACAAGTTGCAATCGGATGCACATAGAGCCAATATAAAGCGACAGCTATGACAAGAGGCCAACCTGTGAGAATTTGCGACCCATATATGTTCTAGCTCCAACCAGCTGACTAAACCCACAAAATCAAGGTCTTTTTTTGTTTTTACATGTTACAAGATACGTGAACAGCTAGGTTTTTCACTCCAGGCCTCAAACATCAACATCGATCACCCACCAAAACCTCAGCTATATATCCATCCATGCATGGATCCCTTCTCTCCCTCATTTACATAAAAACACATACATAATATCTTTAGAAATTACATGATGAAAGAAAACAAAAAACACTTGGCCATGGAAACAAAACAAAAGTGAGCACAACTTGCTCATTTGCTCGCAGAGAAAAGAAAGCGTACACACAACTTACTGCATCGTCTTCTGTATATCTTGTGTTTGTCTCTTGAATTCCAGAGATTTATGCATGGGATGTTAGTGATTGTTTTGAAGATGTATAGGATCACGAGCCACCTTGAGAAGTATCAGCATCAACTCATCAATAATTTGCGTAGAGATTGTGTAAAGCTAATTGCGTGCTCCAAGATATACCGCGACGTTGATGCAATCAACCTTGTGCAGATAACCATTCTTTGAAACTAATTGGATTGGATTGCTAGCTTACACACTTTACCTGCGTTGACTTATATATAAATCCCAATTTTACACTCAATGCCAAATAAAATTTATGAATATATGATTTTTTTTTTGTTAAATGAAAACAGAGATAATTGATTGAGATTAATTTTGAAGTACTAGGATCAAATTATGTAATTTGTACCCTTCTTCCTTGATAAAAAATGACATGGTCCAGACTAAAAGAGTGTTTTATACTTGTGAAGAAAGAGAACAAAAGCTAAAAGCTTGTAATAGTGACAATTCGATCATGGCATTCACAGGAGACTAACAGCAGCTGGGGCACCATAGGCAAATGTTCATAATTCATTGATGCCTTGATGGGTTTTGGCTTTGCAGATTGTGGTGTACGATGGACATTGGACAAGGGAAGGGACAAGAAATGCAAAGCTTGTTTTCTAGTGGGAGTATAATGAGTAAGAAAGAAAGCAAGACTAAATTATGACTTGCATTATGAGTATCCTCAATTATTGGGTTTGTTGATTCCACTAGCTTTGCTTGTGTGGAGATTCCTACCCTCCTTGGGATTTCAAATGCAGGGAGAACCGTACAATATTGTCAGATATAAACAAAGTCTTTGTTTGCTATGATACTCGGGGGGAATATGATTAACTACACTGCTATGATGTGGATGGAATGATCATAGAACCCTAAACGAAAATTTGTATCTAAAATCACCAAAAATGAACGATGAAGCTATGAAGAGCAAAATGTGGAGAAAATGGGGGTCTAACTGTACAGGCAACCAACCAGTTTATTGTTTAGAGAAAAGCTATTTGAAAAGATAGTTCTAGGTCTGGATCATCAATGAATCTGGTGATCGAGCACATGATCTTCAGATTCAGACTAGCTATTAGTCTTCCTCACGGTTTTTAACTTTGTTAACTCACTAACTCGTCATTTCTTTCACTTTCATTTGTTTTTATATTCATTATTATGAATTTATGATCTAAACTTAAATAAGCTTCTTTTATTTTATCGTGGGTGAGATAATGAGTCATATCAGTTGAGTTAGGTAGTGAGTAACATGCACACTTACTCGGTTCATATTTGGATCACAATAAAGTCAAGTTAATCCCCTGCTATAAGCATGAACTGAAATGCTTCTAAAACCTGCTGACCACAAGTTGGTCGGAGTTATGATTTGAATCATATTTACACCATCAAACACAAACAACAATTGAATCTTCAAATCGAATTACTAAATTCAAATTTCACTGCCCACGCTGAATCCAGATCTAAAACAACCTAAAAACCCAAAAACTTACAAACCTCGAAACAAAATGCTAGTACATGGTGAGCCAAACCTCAACCCCTTCCCATTAATAGTTGCCTCCCACAGCCAAAGCAAAACAAATGAAAATCACAATGGAATCTAAACCCAAAAAAGGGTTACATCAGTAAACTCAGCCATCAATCCCACCAAAACAAAAAATAAAAATAAAAATCCCAACGACTGGATCCAAATCCTCGCCTCAAACCGAGGGACGACGAAACGGCGCGCCCTTATCAAATTAAAAATCTTTAACCATTTTTTTCTCTGCTCACTAAAACTCACTCTCTCATTTTCTTCGTCTTCTTCTTCATCGTACTCTCCGACGTGACCCGACCCGGCCCGGATGTCTCCAACATGACCCGGACCCGAACCCGCTTCGACGACGACCGGAGACCCACCACCGGAGGAGGAGGAGGCACCGCCATGAGAGTTATCGTCCCTCTACAAGGCGTCGTTCAAGGCCGAGGAGGACTCGTTCTGGGCTCGGTGATACCATGCGCGCTCTTCTATTTTCTTCAGCTTTATCTGAAACGGCACCGTTCCAGCTCCAACCCGCCGACTCCGCCGCCTTCTCCGGACCCGGAGTCGAACCACCACCACCCGGGGGTTGAAGTTACGGTCTTGCCCCGGTCGCTGTCGCGGTCGCATCTCTCGCCGAGGAACCCGGGCCCTGTTTATGTGTCTGGTCGGGCCAACTCGGTTGTGAGAGGCGGCGAGCCGCCGTATTACGTCGGGTTGAGGAAGGTGGCGGAGGATCCGTATGACGAGTTGGGTAACCCGGGTGGGGTTATTCAGCTGGGTTTGGATGAAAACAAGGTGGGTCGAGTTGGGTTTGGCTTGGTTTGCTTAAAGTTTAGAGCTTTATTTATTTTTCGAGCAAAAAAAAAATTGATTGTTTTTTTTTTTGCTGTTGAATTTTGATCGGTGTAGTTAGCTTTGGACTTGGTTCGAGATTGGCTAATGGAGAATGCGAAGGATGCGATACTGGGTGGTGAGGAGCTTGGTATTAGTGGGATTGCTTGTTACCAGCCTTTTGATGGCTTAATGGAGCTGAAACTGGTACTTCTTTTATTCTCTTGAAATCATTACTTTTGTGTTCTTTAGTGTTTGATTTGAATTGATGTTTAAAAGTGTGTTCCTTTTTTCGGTTATTATGGAAATCTTTTGAGCTTTTGAGCTTTTGAGCTTTGTAGTTTTGGAGAATATATGCTTCAAATTTTCTCTGTGTGTTTCTGTAAAGACTTGATTTTGGTGGATTGTGTACCTAACATTCAGAAGGATCTACTTTAGATGGAATTAAGCAACTGGGTGGCTGTAATGGCAGAGTCTCTTCTGAATACTTGATTTCGTATGATTGAAAGCGTTGAGCTTTTGGTGAATGGTGAATTATGGACCTAACTGTCAAGATATGTATAACTTTAGATGGATTTGGTTAATTTCGGGTTCTATCAAAATGGAAAAGTTTCGGAGAAGAGTGGTAAATGGTAATGTTTGCTAAGTGAATGGAAAATAATTACTGTTGAAGTTCATTGTGAATTAGTTTTGTCATTTACTAGCAGTGATTACTCGAGAGTGAGTGCATCTACTTTCTTTTTTTTTTGGATGTGATCTCAGCAATATACTCGATTTAAACTTTTAGGCAATGTGCTGGTTGAGTTTTGTGTTTATATGCATTGCCTGATTTACCTCTTTACTTTTTATGCTTATATAAAACATTGCCGTTGAGTACAATATAGCAGAACAGGGTGTTTGTTTTCTTTGTTAGATATATATTTTTGTACTGCATGGGTACTTGTGCGCTCTCTTAAGTTTTCTAGACCTACAGGCTGTGGCAGGATTCATGTCTAAAGCCATAGGAAATTCAGTTACCTACAACCCCTCTCAAATTGTACTGACAGCTGGAGCAACCCCTGCAATTGAGATTCTAAGCTTCTGCCTGGCAGACAGTGGAAACGCATTTCTTGTTCCGGCACCGTATTATCCTGGGTAATAAGTGATAACCGTCAACTGATTTACATTTCTGAAGAGTGTCCTTGGGTAGCTGACCTAAGAGAAACTGACTTTTGAACTTTATATGTAGTTTGGACAGAGATGTGAAGTGGCGAACTGGAGTGGAGATAATACCAGTTCCATGCCGCAGTGCGGACAAATTCAATATGAGTATATCTGCACTTGATCGAGCATTCAACCAGGCAAAGAAACGTGGTGTAAAAGTTCGTGGGATTATAATTTCTAATCCTTCAAACCCTGGTGGCGGTTTACTTACGCGTGATTCACTTTACAACCTTCTGGACTTTGTCCGAGAGAAGAACATTCATATAATCTCGAATGAATTGTTTGCTGGTTCCACATATGGAAATGAAGAGTTTGTCAGCATGGCAGAAATCGTTGATTTGGAAGATCTCGACCAGAACAGGGTGCATATAGTATATGGCCTATCTAAAGATCTCTCACTTCCAGGTTTCAGGGTGGGCGCCATCTACTCCTTCAACCAGAATGTGTTGACTGCCGCTAAAAGGTTGACAAGGTTCTCTTCTATCTCCGCCCCATCCCAACGGTTGCTTATCTCTATGCTTTCGGACACCAAATTTATTCACAAGTTCATCGAGATTAACAGAGAAAGGCTCCGAGGAATGTACCTTAAATTTGTGACAGGATTGAAGCAATTGGGCATTGAGTGCACCAAGAGCAATGGGGGTTTCTACTGTTGGGCTGACTTGAGTGGGTTAATCCGCTCATACAGTGAAAAAGGGGAGCTTGAGCTCTGGGATAGGTTGTTGAATGTAGGTAAGGTCAATGTAACTCCTGGATCTTCTTGTCATTGTATTGAACCGGGATGGTTTCGGTTTTGTTTTACGACGTTGACTGAAAAAGATATTCCTGTTGTTATGGCTCGAATTCGGAGTATTTCCGAATCATGTAAATCACACAGTTGAAATGTTCATTCATTCTATACAGGTTCAGGTTGCATACAAATTCTGAAAGGAAATAGCTTTTTCTGTAGCTTAAATTACACCAGTTTTTTTGTAGTTGAGGTTCACTATGAAGCATTGCAAATTCCTAACGACCAGGTCAAATCTGGAAGCTATAATATTTAGTTCTATTTGGACATGTACTGTGGCAACTTCTGGAGGTCTAGGTTTTAGTTTTGTGCCAATCTGCAATTGTCAATTAAATTTTTCCAGTAGGCTATAGCTCATGGCTGCATTCAAGGATGCAATTGTAAACAAAATATTCGTCATATGATTGAAATGAAATAAAATAAAGAACAGTCGACTCTGACACAAAGAAAAGATTCAGACTAAAAGAAAAAAGACAGAGAAAAGAGCACCTGGTTAAATGTTACCTGCTATAGTCATGTTCTCATGAATAAAGGATCCTAAAGATTTCAGTCAGTTGACTATCATACATTCATATTAAGATGGTGAAAGGGATGTTTTTATTTGCAGGACTCGGAAATATAAAAGCAATTTATTTGGGTAAATCTCAAATGATTACAAAAGAATTCTATTCTTTTTCCTATATGTAAAAGCCTTCTACCCCCCAACTGATCCGAGTCCCCTTCCATCTAAACACTATCACTGTGACCATCACTCTGGTAAAAAACGAATCATTGATCTGGAGCTGAATTAAGAATATAGTTTTGCAGTAGTCAAATGAAACTATGATGATTCTGAGCCATTTCTAATGGACTCAAGAACCTGAACAACTTCAGCCATGCTTGGTCTTCTTGAAGGGTGCTCAGATGTACAAATCAACCCCAACTTCATAACCTGAATCAGTTCATTCTCTACAAAACCCCTTAAGCTTCTGTCAAAACAATCTGAAGCAAAGCCACCCTCCAATAAACCCCTAACATATTCACACAAAACCACAACCTGATTCTCTGTTGGACTCTCTACTGGTTTTCTTCCTGTCACCAGCTCCAAAAGAATTACTCCAAAGCTATACACATCACATTTCTCACTTAGTCTTAGACTTTGAGCCAACTCTGGTGCAACATACCCTACGGCATTGTGGTATTTGGTTAAACCATGATTATCCAAAAGGGGAAGCAATTTTCCCAGTCCATAATCAGACAACTTGGCCTCATAGTTCTCATCTAAGAGTATGTTGGTGGATTTAATGTTGAGATGGAGAAGAGGAGGTCTACAGTCATGATGAAGGTAGGCAAGAGCTTTTGCTGTTCCAAGAGCAATCTTAAATCTCCGCGACCAATAGAGTTCACTATTTCCACTGCTAGTGCTTGTTCCAGGGTAATGAAGACCATGTAGATTGTCGTACAAGTTTCCGTTTGGGACAAACTCCGATAGCATCAACTGCATTGTTGAGGACCAGTAGTAACCTTGAAAGGCTACCAAGTTGGAATGTCGAAGATTCCCCAGTCGTCCAATTTCTTGCTCAAATTCTTCTTGGTTTCTGATCCTTCCCAGAGTCTCAAGCTTCTTCACTGCAATCGAGATGCCACCTTCAAACGTAGTTCTGTAGACAGTGCCAAGTGATCCACCACCTATTATACATTCTTTGTCAAGCAAAGCTTTTGTGCCTGATTCCCAGTCTTCATACCTTGAAGGCAAACTTTTGCTGAAGAGAACCAACTTCCCAATAATCACATTTGAATCAGTTGAACCAAGTGGTGTGCTCTCAATTACCATTGTCACATCATCTACCTTCTTTCTGCGAGCTATGATGTTCATTATGAATACTAGACAAACTCCAGCAAGAATCAGGGCAGCAGCAACAATTGCAATGATGGCAGACAATCGAAGAGCCTTCGGTTTCCTCGAAGTAGAAATCCCAGTACCATTACCATTTGCTGAGCAAGGCTGGTCCAGAGGGGAACCACAGAGATAAGGGTTGTTAATGAAAGCATAACGGCCGTACCCTTGGACTGTTGTGGGAATAATGCCTGACAGGTCATTGGAGGAGAGGTTAAAATAGGTCAAATTTGATAGATTTCCAAGAGAAGAAGGAATCAGCCCAGAAAGCAAATTTTGTGACAGATCCAGAAATTGTAATCTGGACAGGTTTCCAAGGTCTGGTGGGATGCTTCCATTGAGCTGGTTTTTATGCAGGTCAAGGATTTCAAGGTAAGTCATGTTGTAAAGCTTCTGAGGTATCTCTCCTCGTAAACCATTACCAGAGACATCCCTGCAGCAAGAATAAAGCAAGATACTTTTAGCTTGGACTCAAAGAAAGATGGATATAAATGTAAACAATCATGTTCTAGTATTTGGACTCACAGCTGTCGAAGAAACATGCAGTTGCTTATGTCATTGGGAATTTCACCGACAAGGTTGAGATTGTGCAAATCCAAGACCTGAAGCAGCTGAATGTTTGTCAATGTCTTTGGAATCGTCCCACTTAGTGAATTATTGCATAACTGAATCACCAAAAGCCTATCCAGATCCCCAAGCACCTCTGGGATGCTCCCACTCAATCTGTTAAACCCCAACTCCAAAACCTTGAGACTTCTACAGTTTTTAATGCTTAAAGGAACCTCTCCTTCCAACTCATTCCATGAAGCATCAAAATACTGCATTGTCTCACTACATGCTGTAATCTCTGGAATCTCCCCGTTAAACTCATTATGGGACACATTGAAATATGAAAGATTGCTCAATCCAACAATCCCAAATGGTGCTGCACCAGTAAACATATTGCTACCGAGATCCAGTAGTTTCAAGCTCTTACAAGCTGAAAGCTGCTGCACAACACTCCCAGATAACACATTGCTTCTCACTGACACATAATCTAACCTTGGAATATCACAAGTTCCTAGAGGAATGCCACCACTGAGGTTGTTGGAAGAGAAGTCAAACCCTTCAAGATTCAAGCAATTAGTCAATGATTCCGGAATTGAACCCAGAAGACTGTTATGTGACAAAGAAATGAACTTGGTTTTGTTGCAGTACTTAAATAAAGCTGATGGAATCTCCCCAGTAAAACCATTCCTTGACAAATCCAGAAGCCTAATGTTAGGCAAATCACCTATAAACTCTGGGATAAACCCAGATAACGCATTTGAGCTAACATTGATCTTCCACAATGTTTGAATGTCAGAATACTCTTGTGGTAAATTTCCCACAAACTTGTTCCCAAACAATGTCAAAACCCTCAATGATTTCAACCCGGCTAAAGCCGGAGACAACACTCCCCCTATGCTAGTATTCCAAAGAACTATCTTATCTACAAACCCATCAGCGTTACAGAGCACACCACTAAAATCTTGGCAAGGATTTCCACTAAGAACCCATGAGCCTAAGCTATTGTAAGGATCACTAGTTACATTTCCTTTAAATTGAAGCAGAATCTCTTTCTCAGTTACTGATGAAACAGCAATGATTCCAATATAGAAACAAAGAAAGCACAAAAGAGCATGAGAAAGAGGATAAGTATGAAGCTTTCTCATGCTAAACACAGTTAATGCTGGTTAAAAGGGACTCTACCCGTTTGGCATTATGGTAAATGGATCCGATTGAGATAAGATCCCAGTCCTCCAGCTACTCTGCTTCCATTGATCCCCTCATTTTTTTCACTATGAAAAAAAAATCTCCATCAGGATCATGACCAAACAGCAGCATTTTCACTTCTGAGTCTCACTGGAATTGCAGAAATTTCATAGCACTAGACCACACATTTGCACAGAGCTTCTGGGTCACTCACAAACAGTTAAAGATCCAAGCTTTATGAAATTTTGTGTTCCTGGATTGAACCCAAGTGCCAAAATTTGAGCTTTCAGATTGAAACAAATCTAAAGAGAGAGAATAGTGGAAGGCAGTGAGGTATGGGCTGACAAAAATGGTGGTCACTGGTCAGGAAATTGTAACTACTCTCTCTGGCCTGGCTTGGCTGTAAAGGAAGCAGGAGAGAGAGAGAGAGAGAGAGAGACCCAAAATTGATGTAACTGCTTATTATAGTACTCTGAGAACTGCTTAGTTTTGCCTCCACTAAGCTGAAATCGGATGCAAAAACCACGTGCATGCTACTTGTCTCTCGCTCTCTGTCTCTCTAATCTCCCATGTAAAAACACAAAGATAATGATGATAATGGTGAATTAGCAAAGAAGGAGAGAAAGAACAGTATCTGATGTTGGGTGTGTGTTTCTCTTTCAGAGCATTCATTCATCCTCACCAACCATGCCACCACTTCCCATCAGCACCATAATTACTGGACCAAGAAAATTAAATAAAAAGAGGCAGAGAAGAAGAAGAAGATTGAAAGAGAAGCAGAAGAGGTCTTTTCAATTTGCCTGTACTGTTTTTGATGACCACAGACCATCCCTTTCTGCTTTTGCATTGAACCGTTTCGATCAAGACTTCGAGTCTTTTGACTAATATCATTGGTTAATCCCGGATTTCTTTTGCTATTAACAATTGACATAAAATGTAGTTAAATAGGAGTATGTATGATCTCAATTTTGAGATAATCCATCCCTAAAATGTACCATTGTCAAGGAAAGTAACAATGTGAGGTAGTTGCTTATATAATATCTCGTTCTAGCGTGCACTTTACACTTGGAAAACAGAGTTATAAGATTACAAGTGTATTGATAACCATGTGAAGATGATCCAAACTGATTCCAAAGTATCACTAATGTGTAGCATAAGCTCTCACTCTAATAATACAAGAAGCTTGAATTAAAAAAGCAAAGGAGGAATACAAAGTCGTCCTTAACGTTACAATTGCATGCCGTTTTCCAGCTAGTAATGACGATCATCTGCATTAACTCAAGGGTCCAGTTCCATCTACCCCCAACTTAGATCATGCCACGTGAACAGCTTGGTCACCATTCAATCTATCATCTCCTTAGTTGGAATCCATTTTAGCATCCAGAATTGTCTCATGCATTTGACTAGTAATGAGAAAGGAACAATCTTCCCAGCAAAACTGGGCAACCGAAAAACCCAAAGTGTGCTTCAAGAAGACAACTAGTTCAAGAAATTTAATTCACCGAAATATAGATTGCAACAGTTGGTACTTGTCCCAGTTAGACCTATGATATCTGTCTGGTTTCGCCTACCTCTTTTATACAGTGGGACTTCTCTAACTTGAGAGTTTATTTATGAGCGTGCTTAGTTCGACTTCACACTCAAGTGTATATATATACCAAGACAATCTAACTTCATCACGCAAAAATTTA
This sequence comes from Fragaria vesca subsp. vesca, assembly GCF_000184155.1. Lineage (NCBI taxonomy): Eukaryota > Viridiplantae > Streptophyta > Magnoliopsida > Rosales > Rosaceae > Fragaria > Fragaria vesca. Next base: position 558,631 of record NC_020495.1, on the reverse strand, counting down.
TTCACTCTCCAATAACGTTAATGGCATGCTTAGTTCGGCTTCACTCTCAAGTGTACATATATACCAAGACAATCTAACTTCATCACGTAAAAATTTATTCACTCGCCAATAACGTTAATGGCATGCTTGTAACGCTCAGTTACAAGTCTTTATTTCGTAGACCTATAACTTCTCTGATTATTTTAATTTCATAAAGCAAACAATTGTGGTTGCACCATCCAATACTGAATGTATTTGGTTCCTATATTAGTTTGGCAGTTGTGAATTGTAAATGTGGAATCCAATCTTTACCTTCTGGTTATCTGTTGTCACTGCACAATCTTTTTCACAAGTTCATTTGTTGTGGCATTGAATTCGAATCTTTCCTCTCTTAATTAGTTCTGAAGTATTCCCTCTGATGATAATATCTTTTTGGGGTAGTTTTATTTCTTCTGGTTTTGTTTTTGGTAGGATGATAATGAGACAATAGCTCGGACAAGTTGTATGATCTAAACAAAGCTTGCTTCTAATCAAGGTTCTTAGATTTTGACAAAGTCCCCACCTACTGGCAAATAAATTAAGTTCTGATTACAATGTTTCTGTTCATATATGCAAGAAACAAAAGAGAAGTTTCACTTACCACCAAAGCAAAGATTTCACTCATCTATGAATCAATTAACAAGCCTGTTGATGATCTTACATTCTTATACCAACTCTTCAATTTGTTTCCACTGCAAGGTCGAAAATTAGACATCCACGCATCATCTTTAAAGTTCATTTCAAACCTCTGCAACTGACCATATATACGATTCGGATTTGTATCTTATGATAATGCAGTTTGCAAGCATGAAAGTGCTGAAAAGTTTAAGTATTGTATAGTGTAATCATAAACAATTGAATTCAAGATGAGAAGCCTGCTCTAGACATTATGTTTGTTTTATGGTCTGTACATATTAGATGTTTTTTCTTATCATAATGTTTATGTATTATTATTATTATCTTACAACTCACACATTTGAAGAATCATACCTTTTCTTAAGATAGTTTTAGACTTTTGGTAATGCCATACATATGCGTCTGTATTATTTGAATGCGTTGTTATACAACTTAAAACCAGAAAACCATGAATATTTTTTGAGGACCAAGAATCGGAACCTGTAACTAGCTTAGTTGTCAGAATATGTTTATGTTTATTCTAATGATTAATTAAGTGTTGATTAATCGAGTTTTGGTCAACAAAACATGATTAGCCCAAAAAGATAACCCCTGCAAAGTGCAAACGTAGAGTTTCCAATAGCATCAATGAAAGAGTAGTGGTGGAGGTGGAGGAAATGAAGATTTAGTTTCAAGAGGAAGATAGTTAACAAAAGAGATCAACGATTCCGATCATCAAGAGATTACTGGAGTAACAGAAGCTCATCTCTGATGTATTGTATATAGAGTGGAAACTCGAAGCTTTATCAAGTCAACTGCAGAACCGCAGATAACTAGAGATGTCAACTTTGGAGTTTCTAGAGCATCATTTACTGAAAGTCTCAAAGTATTAGTCATCAGCATTGAAATCTGTAAGGCGGAAATTCCGAGACTGAGACACTACTTTGGGTTTTGTTCTTGACACTCTGACCCAAAAAACAGGAAAAAAAAAAAAAGGACTCACAGATTACAGTATTAGGACCACAAGTAAGGGACCTTCTTTAGTTAACCCCAAAAGAAAAAGAGTAGAGAAGGCAGGTGTAGATATGCATTCATCATGTAGACAGGTCACAGCTTAGAAGAATCTGCATTGCAATAACCATCTACACTTTATATATTAAATAGTCATTTGTATATACAATCAAGAATTTTGCCAGAATCCAAATCAATCCTTGAGAGTCACTTCACCATATACAATAGACAAAAGCAAATCGACACTTGTTTCTAAGGGGGAAAATGCTAGTGGCAATCATGTTGAATGGATGTCAGGGCTGCTTCTCCGTCGTCCCACTGTTTATGCAGCATCAATTTACACTGCATTGACAACATCAGATGAAGTCGTTTAATAAAAGAAACTTCATCTAGAGTGCATCATGTTGCTTGTGCGGTGGAGAGTATTTCTGAAACCAAAACTAGAACCAGAAACTTATTGCAACAGTGGCTCATCTTCCTTCTGCAATTCTTTGAGCTGCTTTTTTGCATACACTGTGAAGAAAATTGTGGTAGCCACAGCCAAAGCGAAGCCAACAACACTGAAGATTATCTGTGGGGCTGAAAGGCCATGGTGTTCATGTGAAGCATCTGCCAATGTCCGTATTAAGATCCCACTGCAATGAACAGGATAGGATTTTCTAAGTGAACATCATTGGAACGAAAATGGGAAAGTCAATGGCCACAATTCCCCACAAATCAATTTTAATCATATACACTTGTTCGCAATAAATGAAATAAGGCATATATATGATCACCATGCAATGAAATACATAATAATGTGAGTGAGATTATACATACGTGTAAAGGGCAACAAATGTTTCTGGAACCATTCCTGCCAAAGACCCAAAGAGGTACGGACCATACTTGACATTGGTTGCCACTGCACAGTAGTTATATATAATATACGGGAATGGAGAAACCCTGATTAATGTTACAGCTCGAAACTGATGGAACCAGTTTCCTTCGCCAGCTGATCTTAGAATGGAAGCTCTCTTTGGATACTTTTCTAACCATCCCTGCATAGAGTCAAAAAGTGTTAAATTATAGGAATCACACACAAAACTAAAACACAAAGAAGTGTGTTTGACAAACTTTACGCACCTGAATTTTATGGAAGAAAAGATAGCTAATAAAATACGGAAGTGATATTCCAATAGCTGCGGCTGATATAATTAGAAGAAATCCATAGCCATAACCAAAAGTCATTCCAGCCACCCACATAGAAGGTGAAGATGGTAAGAGAATCGTAGGAAACAATGCCACAGAAGCAAAGACCAGAATAGCAAGCACTGGAGGACTAAATGTCTTTGTTTCCCAGTTAATCATTGGAATAACCTCCTGCAAATAATTTCATCATCAGTTAGCATGACAGAAAACCTTATATGTCTCTCTCCCTGTATATGGAAGCATAACGCAGGCATGACAGAAAACCTTATATGTCTCTCTCCCTGTATATGGAAGCATAACGCAGTCTATCTGTGGGTGGTATCTATCCTAGTCAGGAACTCAGGATAGAAAAAAGACACAGCAATCTGCCCTGACACCATTTAGGATTAAGACCTAATACTTCTATTGTATTCTTAAACTCCTATATTTTCCATTATTTCAACAACTGTTTTGGGGGATAACACTCCATGATCATAAATTCATAATGGTGGTTATTAGAACTACCCAAAAACTACAATAATACGTCCTAAACTCAGCTGGAAATTACTAGAATACATACATATATAAGGTAAACCTCAAAAGGGAAGCTGAATTTTGTAATCAAGTTGACTCAAAACCTAAAAATGCCACCTAGTCACTGCAGCCTCAACATTTAAAGTTTTCGCAAAACGCATGCTTCACATTATGATCTTAAAACTAGTTAATTACGCAACTTAGATTTAACAATGCCTAATGCACAACAAAGTCAATCACAGCTATTCTTACTGCACAAAAGCTCAACCACAAGAAATTCACAAACAACTCCAATCAACTCCACACTAGTCACATAATCATAACAAACCAGAAACTCATGCACTCCTATACAAATCAAGATAAAAGCTTTCAACAAAAACCCAAATCAAAGAGGTAAAAAAGCTCACAAATTTATACCTTATCCATCAAAAAAGGCCCAACCCATTTGATAAAAACCCCAGCCAACAACACCAAGCACATGAACAGCAACACCAACCTCACCCAATACCACAACCACCCAATCCCAATTCCCTTCGCCTCAGCCTCAGCCTCCTCTTCAGGGCAGTGTCTCAGCTTCACATAGTCCCCTCTGGCCTTCTCATCATCCTCAATCCCGACGATCATCTCCGACACCACCTCTCTCCGATCAACAATCTCCTCATATGTCATCGAAAACCCCTTAATCCTCCCAATTGGAGCCCCAATTCGTCCTACCGTAACAAATGCGGTCGATTTGGGCGCGAAATTGGAAACCCTAGGAGAGAGAAAGCGTTGCTGTGTTTCCCCAAATGTTAGGGTTTGGTGGAGAGGATTTGTATCAGAGAGTCCGAGGGGTCATCAAGACTGGTAGATACGCAGATAGAGAGAGAGAGATCGACAGAGCTCACATAACAGAGAGGATTTCAGATATTTAATATTCCCGGGGGGGGTGGACATCGAAACGGCAGCGTTTTGGAGTTGGGAGAAACACGTGGCGTGTGGTGAAGGAGTTTAAGTAAGAGGTGGAGTAACGGTTGGATTGGGGGAGGGGTTGTCGTTTCTTCGCCGTCACGGCGTGTATGTGGGGAAGCAACGGAAGTGGGATACAGCTTGCGCTGACGCTGGATGTGTTTGGGTCTTGATATGGACTCTACTCGACTTTTGTTGTGAATGGCCTATATGAGATTCCGAGTAATCTATAAACAAAAACAAAAAAAACAAAGAGAAATTTTTTTGATGAGTTTTCATTAGAACACAACAAACAAAAACATTCAGTTAACCTACAAATATATGCCTAGAAGGTTAGAAGCTAAAACAGGAGGCATGTCATTGTTTTGATCAAATGAGTCACTGGTTTACACTCTTAAACTTTGAAGGTTCTAACAACATTGCACTATCGTTTATTCTAATTCCTCGAGAAATTTTGGCTCAAAATAGCATTTACATCCCCCAACACAATTTCTCCCATGACTTTACCGATGTCTTGCTTGCCGGCCACAGACAGTACACATCTAAATCAAATTAACTCTTAATAGCTTCAACCTCATACGATCTTACATTATCCATGACCCTCCTTAACAAAATATGATTGACACGCATTTCTTTGTGAATTATTTTACATTGTTTAACATAAGCTCTATATATCATTGCCAACGTTTCATCAAAAAACTTGAATAAATTAACATTTTTCAAGTTATTTATAGGTTTAGTGTCCTCCAATATCTTAAATATTACACGCTAACTATATTACATAAAATTGAATTAATAATATTATCTACTTAAATCTCTCTTGACTACTTCAAACTGGCAAGTAGCTAGCAAACTAACAACTAGCTAGTGCCTTAAGTGGTAGTAGCCTATCGTAAACTCATGTCAGCTGCGCGAAAATGTAGATTGTATGCCTACTTTAGGGTAAAATGAGTTTGGCATTGCACCATAATCATAGTCATATTGTGATAGGGTTCATCGATCTATGGATTTATACCATTTGGCTTTGAAACAAAGCTAGTAGTAAATTAAGCAGTTGATCGAGAATCATATCGACTCAGTCATAGAAAAAGAACATTACAAAATCGACTTACAACCAAAGGATCTCAGATATCCATGAAATACAGTCAATTTTCATGACAGATCATTGGAGGTGTATATTTAGCTGAGGCCATGTGAGTTCATAATCAATTTGATTCAATAAGATAGATCCACCAAAATATCCACAAAGAAAAAACTTGTGGCCAGTATTTTTGTTTCTTCTTAGCTTCTCATCAGTTCATGCAAGACATATACAAGCATTATTAGACTTTGTTTGTCGATCTATTTCTGTGAAGATTTTTCTTTTTTTTCATCAAGCAGAAATGTAAATTAAGGTATATAATTGTACGTTAAAGCTTGTTGTGGCAGGTCAGCTGTGTGTCTGTATTTGTAATCGGTAATCAATTTTCAATACATGCATGCTTACAGAAGTAACAGAACAATCAAGCTAGATCAATGAAACAATGTATGCCTAGAAGTGACTTTTCATTACAAGCATTTGAATACAACTTCGACTTAACAAAGAAAAACTGAAAACAAGACATGCATGAATGTTATATCTAAACCCTAGCTAACTTCGTTTAGTTCTTCATGTTTCATCATGATTCTTCTTTCTCTTTGGCAACTTGAATTTGCAGAGAGGGCACCTATGATCGTAACCGTTTAACCATCGTACAATGCAGTCTTCATGAAACTCATGAGAGCACGGCATGCGAATGACTTTACAAGCAGTCATCTCCTCCTTGCAAATCACACACATCATCACATCTCCATACTTCAATATGAACTTCTCCAATGCCTCGATCGAGGCCTTGCTTGCCGGCCTCGGCTTGTTCTCTGCAGCTTGATCAAATGACTGCCTCATAGCCTCAGACTCCGGATCCAAGGATCTTACAATATCCATGACCCTTTCTTCAGAAACATTATAGGCACGCATTTCTTTTTCAATATTTGTATACTTTTCCTGACAAATTCTACGTATCATGCCAGCCATCTGTCGATTTTCTGTATTAGCCATCGCCATTCGTAGCTTAGTATCGACATCTGCAATACATTCAGCTAACTCTCTCTCTTTTCCGGCCTTGAACTTTGCTTCATATTCTTCATGTGGTACTACATGTTCCTTTTCAACTTCGACAGTTAAGTCCACTATCTTGCGTCCTGAGACAACCATGCCGTTAATGACTTCAAGTATTTGGCTTATCATATCATCGGCGTTGTGGAGTTGCCGTACTGTGTTGTTGGCGGCATGTGCCAAAGGTTTCCATATAAGCCTATCTAATTCAAACGGAAGGTTTATGCCGGCTACCATCCCGGAGATCATATCCCGCAATTCAGGTGACGCAAATACAGCCTTACATGGGTGGTTTGAATTGTGGCATACGATCGACTTCTTGATGCTGGGATTCTCCGACTTGTAGCTTTCAGCGACTCTCCAAGCAATCAAGACACGAGGACTCGAAAGCGATTTGTTGTCGAGCAAACCTCTGCTATAGGCCGTCACATATACGCTATAATTACCATCGTTGTTGTAGGAGGTCGACATCTTCAAATATAGTCAGCTGTAGTGATCAAGAGCACAATGATATAGGTACGGTGGTTCATACTTTGCTTAATATGCTTTTATAGTAATGCATGTCATCCATAACCTAACAGGATTAGGATTAGGATTAGTTAGTTTCCTTTTTGCTTATGGAATGGAGAGCAATTCTGTAATTACAAACATATGCACTGTAGCTTCTAGAAAGTTGGTCCAGTCTCACGAAACAATAATCAGCACATAATTAGGAATCTTGCCGTAAAAAGAAACTAAATTAAGGGCAATTTTCCTAAACCAAGAAGGAGTCGTCCTAGATCATCTGGTTATAACAAAAAATATTACTCGGAAAAAATGTGGTGTTCAAGACTCAAAAATGTATAAAATTTATTTTCAAAACCATATCAACTTCGAAATTTCAGGAGTGCAGTTGGTAGTTGGCGGTTTCTCATGCTCAAATGTTGCAACAAGATCTATTACCAGTGCAAGTCTTCTCTTCTACCCTCACATGCCCTTACTCCAGAAACCCACTGGAGACAACCCTTTGTTTAATTTGTTTTTGATAAGAACCATTGGGGACAACCTTGTCTTGTTATACATTTTTGAGTGAATGATGCAACAAGAGAGCAAGAACAACAAAGCTATATGTTTTTTTTTTTTTTGACAACAAAGCTATATGTACGTTACTTCTTCAACAAAACAAAAACAACTTGTGTTTCACCTTCAGATTTGAGTTATTTGTACAAATATAATCAAACAAAGCACGTCTTGACAACATAGACATATATTTTACATTTATTTTAAACTTGAATTGAGAATGCGTTACAAGATGATTCTGACATACTTAATTTGTATTAAGATTGTTTATTAATGCATCATGTATTTGCATGTCGTATGTGGTGTATAGAAAAATTTCTTTTTAAATCATTCCAAATGACAAAAACCCATGTCAAACCGAACATAAATTATCAAGTCCCTCTAAAAAAATCAGCACTTTCAGCACCAAGCAGCTTGGACAGTCCATTCTTTTCAAACACTATATTACAATACAAATCCAATTTTCAATTCAATCCCATTCATTTTGCCTTCTCTGACTTCCTGCACCTTCTTCTTCTTTGCTCCAAAATGGCTCTGCATGCTCCTCCCACCACTCGCCACCACTTCCGGATTCCCCGCCCAAACCTCTCCCGCTTCCATCATCGGCTCCCCAATCCGCCGCCGCCAAATCTCACTTACAGCGCCGTCCCTCACTCCCACTCTCTACGCTTATCTCTTCGTTCTTACTCGATCTCTCCAAGTTAGTTTCTTCCATTCTTCTATGCAAATGCTCTGCTTTCATCAAATCTTACTCTCTTTTTTCTTTCACTTTTCAATTTTTATTTATTATGAATTTGTGTTCATCTGGATTGATCATGTGTGTTGTGATTAGTATGCAGATGCGCATCAGTTACGTCTTCAGATTCTTTCGATTCGGATTCGGATCAAAACTATGCTTCTCAACCACCTCAGGTCTGTTCATTTTTTTTATACAATGTGTTCCTCAGTTGTTCTTATTTACTTTATATTAGCAGCATTACACAGCTATTCAATAATAATATTTGATAGGGTTTATATTCAGACACAATCTTAATTCTGCTACAGCTACTAAGATTTCTTGAATGAAGAAAACAGAGTAAATCAATTGAGCAATTTTAACTCATTCAGTAAATTGGTTTAGTGTGTTGGAGATGAGTTTTGTCATTTTTTTTGTTTGACTTGTGTCCAAAAATAGAAGATATTTTCTGTTCTTTGGAATTGAGATTTGACTGTTCTTTTGTAGTTACTCTAATGTAACTGCTAACAGGGATAGTTCTCACGTGCCTAACTGTTTTAAGCAAATCATGAACATGTATTTTGGATGATTATAGAAGCCAAATTTTCCCGGAATACTTGTTTCTTCTTTACAATTATACAATTTATATCCTTTTATCAGTTTATGTATAGTTTTATATACTTGTGTCACCAATTCGACCAGGCATATTAAATCTTAGTTAAACACCTAGTTAGTGTTTGCTTTGACAAAATGATGTTGGGCCATATTGATCGTAGTTATCACATTTTCAGATCCCTCAACGAAATAACGTTGCTTTTTTGGAGCTCCTGAAGAAATCAAGTTCGTTTTTGCCTCAAGTAACCATCGCCAGTACACTGTTGGCTCTTGTCTTTCCACCTTCTTTCACATGGTTTACAAACAGGTTCTTGAGCCTTGTTTAGCTGAATTGGTTGATCAACACATAAAAACATTTCCTTGCAGTATTCCAACTAGCCTTGTTTGACTAGTTAATGTTGTGCTTTTAGGTACTATGCACCTGCATTGGGATTCTTGATGTTCGCAGTTGGGGTTAATTCCAGCGAAAAGGATTTCCTTGAAGCTTTCAAGAGACCAGCAGCTATTTTTGCTGGTTATGTTGGTCAATTTGTTGTCAAGCCTCTTCTTGGATATATATTTGGCATTATTTCAGTAGCAATGTTTGGTCTTCCAACTACAGTAGGTGAGATTCAGCCTGTATAGCTGTCAAACCACTGGTGTGGGCACACTAATGTTCATGAATCTGTTGAATCAGGTGCTGGGATTATGTTGGTATCTTGCGTTAGTGGTGCCCAGCTCTCAAACTATGCTACATTTCTGACCGACCCACAAATGGCTCCTCTAAGCATTGTCATGACATCATTGTCTACTGCTACTGCTGTATTCGTCACACCATTCTTATCGCTTATGCTCATTGGAAAGAGATTGCCTGTTGATGTAAAGGGAATGGTGTCCAGCATTCTGCAGATTGTAGTTACACCAATTGTTGCAGGCTTGCTTTTGAATAGGTGCTACACCAACTCAGAAAAATAATTTCTTTTGATACAATATACATTAAGAATTTCTGAAATGGATTTTGCTTTCAGGTTTCTTCCCCAAGTATGTAATGCTATTCGGCCATTTTTGCCTCCACTATCAGTATTAGTAACAGCATGCTGTGTTGGGGCACCACTTGCCATTAACATTGAGTCTGTTCTGTCTCCTTTTGGATTAACCATTTTGTTGCTCGTTATCGCATTTCATTTTACGGCATTTATAGCTGGGTATTTTCTTACTGGCATGGCCTTTCATGGGGCACCTGATGTCAAACCATTGCAAAGAACACTATCCTACGAGACAGGTTATACCTTCTTCTCTTGTACGGAATTTCTGGTCAAAGAAAATTTAGGATTATGACATTTATTAATCATTCATTTTTTTTTATTTTCTGAAAAGTAAATTCTCTCTTGCAGGAATGCAAAGTAGTCTTCTGGCCCTTGCACTTGCTAATAGATTTTTCCAAGATCCACTTGTAGGAGTTCCTCCAGCAATTTCTGTGAGTCAATGGTTTAGCTTATATACCATTTGTTTTTCTCTTTTATCACCAATTCCATCATGTCACTTATCAGAAGGGATTCTTCTGCGAGCAGTACTTTGCTTCAGCACAAGTTCGGACCACCACTTGTTCTTCCATCTTACTTCTTTCTCCACAGAGTTCACGTATTTCAGTTCTTCTTTTTTGGGGTATCATTGAGGCGTAATCCTCCATGATACTCAAAAAATTAGTGTTCTCACTTTTTGTCTTCTAGAGGTGTCTGGTAGTCAACACATTACTCCAAAATTATTACTGTAATCTCCAAAGCCATGATAAGTGGAAGGGCATCTAGAAAGAACTCCAAATACACTACATACAAAATAGCTTGCTCTTAGACTTGGAACTCTACTTGTTCAGCCATTGTTCTCTGATTTTGAACACGGGTGATCATGATTCTTTTAGTAGTTCTACCTTGCAGCCCTGCAAAATGCATTTCAAACACAACTTTTTTCTGTTCAAAGTGTAAAATGAATTTATTTTACTCTTCTCTTTTGTTTTCAGACAAGGCTAATGCATTTGTCACTTACAGTTTTCACCGTTTTTAATGTGATCTACAGACTGTGATGATGTCTTTGATGGGCTTCTCCCTTGTCATGGTTTGGACCAAAAGGAAAGAATAGATCTTGCAAGTAGATGTCAAATTGTTTTGAAGTGGACTACGTCGTTCTGGATGTATTGCTTATGGACTTGGAGATCGAATTGAACACCATACTTTGATTGTACTCTGTATCAACTCATTCTCATTCTGTATATAGTATCTTAAGTTTGATCGAGTATAATCGTCAAAGTATACTGCATGGAAAGAGTTTATAACGTTTTCCTATAGCCTGTTTCTAATACTCGGTGCAACTGCAATCAGTTGTTACCTGTATCATTTCTAATTGAGGTGTTGAATGGCTAATTTCTCTACTGTCTTGACATGTAAAGGAATAGAGTTATTTTAGCATATCATCGTTGTTGCAAAAAGCTACGAATTCTCAATTAATGTCAAAATTTCGCCGAGTTGCAGCACCCTCTTCACAAATCCCCACACTCTTCAACTCACTGATTCAAATTCCAATCCAGCTTTCCATATTTTCATCACCATGGCCATTGCCGCCGTCACAACCACTCAGGCCGGCCGAGGCAAACCCAAGGCCACCAAATCTCAGGCCGCCGTCACAACCGTCCATACTTTCCTGTTCAGCGGCCGAGTCGCCCACACTTCCTCAAGAACGGCCGCTATGCTCAGCTCGTCGTCGTTTTTAGACAATATTATAATTTGGGTTCACCAAACTTTTGGGTGAAAGCGGAAGTGGATGATATCCATAAAGTCTATATCAGTGGAATTGCTAGTAACATTCATGCTCATCTCACTGTCATGCATTGTGTTTATTTCCGGTGTCACAGTGACGTGTTGTGCCATAATGTACCCTTTAACGCTTGTCCGAATTAAGCCCACCACATACTCATCGTAAATTGGCATGGTCTTCAAGAACTAGTACATGAACTCTAAACCTTAAACCAGATTTTCGTTCTGAAATGGGGCTCTCGGCAGCAGAGACAATGGTGAATGAGAAGTAAATGAGAGACGTAGAATAATGGGCTGAGTGAGTGTGAAGATGTCACTGATTCACAAAGGCCCATTTATTTATTTATAAAACGTTATTTGGTATAGATGTAGACACGTGGGTAGATTTCCTAATAAGATAAAGTCTTGTGTCAAGTTGAACGCAACTGGGGCTATTTGTGGTAAAATCGATAATAAAGAGAGATAAGATAGTCTTGTTTCACAACCCTAATAAAACTCTTTTTTGTCTCTCCCTCATCTCTTCATCTTTTCTCATCTCTTTTCTCAAATCTGAAGTTTTGAACCTCTTCTCTTCTTTGCTTCTCCTCCTTAAGGAGAACTCATGAGTTCTTCAGATCTCTTCTTCAGTTCAATCGATCTCTCATTCTTATTTTTGTTGGAGGGACTCGTATAGTGCAAACTAACTATGGCTACCGACTGGGTTCAATCGGAAGAAAAGGAAAAAGACAAAGAAGGAGTAAGGATACTATTGATGCTTACGAGAAGAGGTAGGCATTTTGTGTGTTTTTATTTTCTTTTTTTATTTTCACAGTGTTAGGATCACACATTACGATGGGCCATGTATTGGGTCTTACTTACTTATCTCTATTTGGGCAAGAAAAATTGTATGGATCTTGTGTCGGGTAGATGTTTTGGTTTGTGTAGGGTGTTACTAATTTTCGGAATATATAATCGCATAGCCACACTGTATGAGAAAAAAAATGGAAAAAACATTTCAGGCTCGTTTATTTTCGGTCATGATTTCAACTCAAATTTCATTTTTACCTTACATTTGCCTATAAAAGGACTTGTGAAATATGTATTTTTTTCACACACATACAAAATCTGTCATTGTTTTAGTCTTCAGCTCTCCACTTGTTAGCTCTCTCCCACGTGTTAGCTCTCTCACTGTAACCTTAGTCATTCACTCACTCTCCCACATAGAATCCGAAAACCCTCGATTTATCATGAACATTTATGGAGATATGTCATGTACGGCTAATCCAAACTATATTATCCAGCCCGAGAAATCAGAAATGGTTCCTAACCCAAATGGTTCTCGTCCTCCTACACTACAATGTCACTTAGTTACACTACAATAGCTTAGTATTGTCACTCCGTTACAGTAGCACTACATGTTGTAATTTAAATATTAGCTTGTAAGATATTATTCATATGTATTTTATGAAGGCATATATAAGCTTATATTAAATTATATAAAAAGGTAATTTAAGATGAGTTTTTCTGTTTATTTATTTATAAAACGTTATTTGGTATAGATGCGGACAAGTGAGTAGATTTCCTAATAAGATAATTAAATTCTTGTTTGTCAAGTGAACGCAACTGGGGGCTATTTGTGGTAAAGTCGATGATAAAGAGAGAGATAAGATAGTCTTGTTTCACAACCCTAATAAAACTCTTTTTTGCCTCTCCCTCATCTCTTCGTCTTTTCTCATCTTTTTTCTCAAATATGAAGTTTTGAACCTCTTCTCTTATTTGCTTCTCCTCCTTAAGGAGAACTCATGAGTTCGTCAGATCTCTTCTTTAGTTCAATCGATCTCTCATTCTCATTTCTGTTAGAGGACTCGTATAGCGCAAACTGACTATGGCTACCGGCTGGGTTCAATCGGAAGAAAAGGAAGAAGACAAAGAAGGAGTAAGGATATTGTTGATGCTTAGGAGGAGAGGTAGGCATTTTGTGTGTGTGTGTGTGTGTGTTTTTTTTTCTTTTCTTTTCATTTTCACAGTGTTAGGATCACACACTACGATGTGCCATGTATTAGGTCTTACTTACTTATATCTATTTGGGCAAGAAAAATTGTATGGATCTTGTGTCGGGAAGATGTTCTGGTTTGTGTAGGGCGTTACTAATTTTCAGAGTATATAATCGCATAGCCACACTGTATGAGAAAAAAAAATGAAAAAACATTTCAGGCTCGTTTATTTTCGGTCATGATTTCAACCCAAATTTCATTTTTACCTTTACATTTACCTATAAAAGGAGGTGTGAAATATGTATTTTTTTCACATATATACAAAATATGTCATTGTTTTAGTCTTTAGCTCTCCCACGTGTTAGCTCTCACTACAACCTTAATCACTCACTCACTCTCTCACATGGAATCTAAAAACCCTCGATTTATCTTGAACCCTTATGGGGATATGTCACGTACGGCTAATCCAAACTATATTATCCAGCCCGAGGAATCAGAAATGGTTCCTAACCCAAACGGTTCTCGTCTTCCTACACTACAATGTCACTTAGTTACACTACAATAGCTTAGTATTATCACTCCGTTACAGTAGCACTACATGTTGTAATTTAAATATTAGCTTGTAAGATAATATTCATATGTATTTTATGAAGGCATATATAAGCTTATATTAAATTATATAAAGGGGTAATTTAAGATGAGTTTTTCTGTTTATTTATTTATAAAACGTTATTTGGTATAGATGCAGACATGTGGATAGATTTCCTAATAAGATAAAGTCTTGTTTGTCAAGTTGAATGCAACTGGGGCTATTTATGGCAAAGTCGATGATAAAGAGAGAGATAAGATAGTCTTGTTTCACAACCCTAATAAAACTCTTTTTTGCCTCTCCCTCATCTCTTCGTCTTTTCTCATCTCTTTTCTCATATCTGAAGTTTTGAACCTTTTCTCTTCTTTGCTTCTCCTCCTTAAGGATGACTCATAAGTTCTTCAGATCTCTTCTTCAGTTCAATCGATCTCTCATTCTCATTTTTGTTGGAGGACTCGTATAGCGCAAACTGACTATGGCTACCGGCTGGGTTCAATCGGAAGAAAAGGAAAAAGACAAAGAAAGAGTAAGGATATTGTTGATGCTTAGGAGGAGAGGTAGGCATTTTGTGTGTGTGTGTGTGTGTGTGTGTGTGTTTTTTTCCTTTTCTTTTCATTTTCACAGTGTTAGGATCACACACTACGATGTGCCATGTATTAGGTCTTTCTTACTTATCTCTATTTGGGCAAGAAAAATTGTATGGATCTTTGTGTCGGGTAGATGTTCTGGTCTCTGTAGGGCGTTACTAATTTTCGGAGTATATAATCGCATAGCCACACTGTATGAGAAAAAAAATGAAAAAAATATTTCAGGCTTGTTTATTTTCGGCATGATTTCGACCCAAATTTCATTTTTACCTTTACATTTGCCTATAAAAGGTGGTGTGAAATATATATTTTTTTCACACACATACAAAATCTACCATTGTTTTAGTTTTTAGCTCTCCACTTGTTAGCTCTCCCACGTATTAGCTCTCCACTTATTAGCTCTCCCACGTATTAGTTCTCTCTCTGCAGCCTTACTTACAATTCATTGAATGTAGCATTTAATGTGGTGAAGTTCATGTCTTATTAAGAACAGGAAGCAGCTTAAGATGGAAAGACATAAAAATGGGGTGAGTTGCATGCATTGTTTCGGGTGTAGTACTAACACTCCGTAACACATGTACACCTTAGATCAATGAATTGCTCACTCACTCTCCTAAATTGAATCTGAAAACCCTCAATTTATCCTGAACCCTTATGGGGATATGTCATGTACGGCTAATCCAAACTATATTATCCAGCCCGAGGAACCAGAAATGGTTCTCGTCCTCCTACACTATAATGTCATTTAGTTACACTACAATAGCTTAGTATTGTCACTCTGTTACAGTAGCACTACATGTTGTAATTCCAATATTAGCTTGTAAGATATTATTCATATGTATTTTATGAAGGCATATATAAGCTTATATTAAATTACATAAAGGGGTAATTTAAGATGAGTTTGTCTGTGGTATAGTCATGCATGTTATATATATGACTAAAATATGACCCAAGAAAAATTGTATGGATCTTGGGTTGAGTAGATGTTCTGGTTTGTGTAGGGTGTTACTAATTTTCGGAGTATATAATTGCATAGCCACACTGTATAAAAAAAAAATTAAGAAAAAACCATTTCAGGCTTGTTTATTTTTAGCCCCGATTTCAACCCAAATTTCATTTTTACCTTTTACATTTGCCTATGAAAAGAGGTGTGAAATGTGTATTTTTTTCACACACATACAAAATTTGCCATTGCTTTAGTTTTTAATTCTCCACTTGTTAGCTCTACCACTGCATCCTTAGCTCTCCCACTTGTTAACTCTCTCACTGTAGCTTTACTTACAGTTTATTTAATGCAACATTTAATGCGGTGAAGTTCATGTCTTATCAAGAACATGAAGTGGCGGAAGTGGCGTCAGATGGAAAGAAATAAAAATGGGGTGAGTTGCATGCATTGTTTCGGTTGTAGTACCAACACTCCGTAACACATGTGCACCTTAGTCTCGTCCTCCTACACAAAAATATTACTTAGTTACACTACAGTAGCTTAGTATTGTCACTCCGTTACAATAGCACTACATGTTGTAATTTCAATATTAGCTTGTAAGATATTATTCATATGTATTTTATGAAGGCATATATAAGCTTATATTAAATTATATAAAGGATTTTTAGCCAATTTGCTACCCTAACTTTTGTCTTGTGTCAATTTGCTACCCTAGCTTTCATTTCAGCTAATTTGCTATCCTAACTTTTCATAATTAGTCAATTTGCTACCATAACTATTATTTCTGTCAATTTGCTACCTTATGTTTTCAAAATTAGCCAACTTGCTACCTTTTTATTATTTTATTTTGTTCATTTCTTCATCCAAACATGAATTAATTCTGAAAATTGAAGGTTATAGTTTGTCAATATTGAAATTTTGATAAGTAAATTGATTAATCTTGAAAGCCTAAAGTAGCAAATTTGATAGAAGGGTAGTAAATTGGCAGATTTAATAGTTAGAGTAGCAAATTGGCTGAAATGAAAGTTAGGGTAGCAAATTGACACCAAAATGAAAGTTAGGGTAGCAAATTAGCAATTATGCCTTATATAAATAAATAATTTAAGATGAGTTTGTTTGTGGTATAGTTATCCATGTTATACATATAACTAAAAGGGTAACAACACGTGCATAGTACAGAGACACAAGAGAAAAAAATGGCGTATTCTATATTCAAAAAAGCTAGCTAGACAACTGTAAAAATGATATTTATTGTCATCGATTCTCAGCTCTTCAAGATGAGTTAGATGAAGATTTAAATGAAAATAAATCTTTGTTCTCTTAGCATTTCCTGTGTTTATTTTTTTTTAACTTTTTATTAATAACTCACACACCCTACATATGTCGTGAGGTTTGAATCCATGACCTCAAAGTTGTTAGTTAAACACCTTAACCAACCAAGTCACAGCTCACACTGTTAAGGGTATATGTTTCTGTAGTGAAGTGTGAGCATGTGATAGCTAGCTCATTTCTCTTGGTTTCCTGAAATTCTTTTATTCAATTCTTTTAAATGGTTGAAATGTGTCACAATACAAAAAGAAAATTGAAGTATGAAAATGGAGAAAACAAAGGCCAACGGAGCTGTGAGAAGAAATTATAGAGTTTTGATTATTTTTTTACTAATTAAAGAAGGGTAAAGAATGGAAACAAAAATATCACAGAGGTTTCCTCTATACACATGACATAATTAAGGGTGAGTGTGGCTAATACACGCTATGAACATGAGCGTAAAATTCCTCATCAATTAATATATGAACGCACTCATATGTACTTTGAAGATGTATCAATTTGGTTTTTGAAAATTGATGTTAGTGTTAATGTCATTGAGCTCTTAATTTGGAAATTTGGCTTTTAAATCATGTCTACATAAATAATGTCACGTAACATGTCCAACCTATTAATTACATTTTAGTATCAAAATACTATACTTAAAACATTCAAATAATACAAATCAAAAGCCAAATATACATTTCTTTGTTATAAGCTAATGTAAAGTCGATTTGTTTTTTGCTGATTGAGAAAATCTGTTAATCTCAAGAGTCTGTACCCCAAACAAAAGAAGAAAAAACCATCGACCTTCCTGAAGCACATAAGCACAAAGAAGAAGCTACCTTATCCGAAACATGTTTACCAAGAAAACTCCTCCAATCTCTGTTCAAATTTCTATTGCTAACCCTCACTCTCCAGCTTCCAAAGCTACACAGAAAATCTTCAAAACCAAAACCCTGAACCCACCGTGGCAATGAACTCCTTACTTCACCTCCCTAAACCCCATTTCCCTCCCACCTTCCTTACACACCCAAAACCCCAAACCCAACTCTCAACAAAGTCCTTCACTCAATATGGCACCCTCCTTCATGACCCGAAAACCATGGTGGGTCTACTCGGGGCGGGTCTGACCCTGACTCTGACCGTTATGGCACCCGCCTCAGCCGCTGAGTTACCGTTACTGGATTCTCTGCAGCTCAGTGAACCTGCCAATGCCCTCTCCCTGCCCACCTGGGCCATACACGTGTCAAGTGTCGTTGAGTGGTGAGCATTTCTCTCATCCTATTGGCCGTTACATATTACACGTTTGGTTGCTGAATCTGATTGCATGTTTTTGTTGTTGCAAGGATTACAGCAATGGTGTTGGTGTGGCAGTATGGTGAGAAGTCCGGGTTCGAATCGTGGAAAGGGCTCGCTTGGGGTATGGTAGGTTATAATCTCTATAGGTTTTTTTTTTAACAAATTGTTGCCAATTGGAGTGATCAATGGTGCAATAGTTGAACAGAGGAGCATTACATATTTACATAACTTGAGTTTGATGTACTTTTTAGCTAACCAAATCAGTGTAGGACATAAAGTGATCAATGTTCCTGAATTGTTTAGACAACAATGTCCCAATTAATAGAGTAGAAATTCATAGCTATTAATACAGAAAATCTCTACCTATTGTTAAAGAAGCTTGTTAAAAAGGGTCATGGTTTAATTGCCAGGATCAGGGTTTAGTGAACATGGCTTTGAACTTCGGTTGATCTTTTTGAGTTTCGATTAGATTGTGGAATTTGATATAGCCATAAGTTGCATAGCTGGGATTCCAAGTCTGAAAGTAGCCCTCGTAGAATTGATGGGTTGGTGGGGGAGCTTTATGAAGAGCTTGCTCTCTGATTTTATTATTCTTTCAATGTCTTCTGTCTTCTTAGTTATAGTTTTAGTGATTGAATCGGTTGGTGCAGGTTCCTCTTCTTGGTGGAGCATTCTGCGCATGCACTTGGCATTTCTTTTATAACTCGGAGTCTCTTGAGGTAAGAAAACCAGTCGTTTTTGTCATGAGATTTGTAAAAGGAAATGAAAAATTTGTGACATGGAACTGATTACTGATCATGATCATAAACTGCAATAACCAATAGCTAAGACTTATGAATCCTTGAATTAAGATAGGAAATGAGATTTTACACAATATCTACAGTGACATTTTGCTGCTAACCATGAGTTGTAGGTATTGGTGGCTCTTCAAGCGGCCCTGACAGTTATGGGCAATGCCACAATGTGTTTTGCTGCATATCGAATTTACAGATCAACTGAAGAACGGTCCAAGAAGCTTTGAAGTTGCTATAGAACAGACAAATCTCTTCCTATTCTTGCTTCAGCTAGGTACCTAGGGAAAGAAAGCAATCTCTTCATCAGGGCAGTAAGGTATACATGTTGAGGAAGAAGCACAGATTATTTAAATCAACCATAAGTATCAGTTGGTGCGCATGAGGCAAGAACCAGGATTTTCGCAGCACCAAACACTGAATATAATTTCGATTTGACATCATTTGCCTGTGAAGGTGTCATTCCTTTGTTCTGATGACAAAATGTTGTGGAGTCCCATGGTCTGCGTCACCATGTTGTAGCAAAGTAGCCACAATTCTTCACATGAGAATGACAGTTTATGGTCTAGCTTGGCTTTCTTCATTGAGTGGTGATGTAGTTGTTTTTATGCTCTTTTCTGAGTATATATACTTATTCATGTAGTGTTGAAACTTGGGATTGAGTGCTGTACTCCTCTCTCTTGTTCTGCAAGAAAATAAAACGTTTGTTACAAAAGTCCTCGTGTATATTCCCAATTTGAAAATTACGAAGACATCATTGTCTACCTTGTGGTATCAATTATTGATCAATCATGCATGCAGTTGATCAATTTTTTTGTTACTTCTGTACTACTGTTTTTGGTTAGTTTGGTAGAGTGCTGGTGCTGGTTCGCATCAACGGATTTCCATTATTGGTTTCAAATCCAAGTGAAGCTAAAATGCAGAAGCTTACTCTGTGTAATGTCAATCAAGAAATGAATGGTATCCACCACAATACTACATATGTATAATTAGGTCACGAGAATTTCATCTTAGTCAAGCCATAAAATAAGAGTGTGGAGCAACATTGATGTATCGCTAACAATTCATGTGAATTTCTTGGCTTGTGCGACTGTATAAGCCCTTTAAACTCATGACATCACCAGTCTTAGTCAAGCACAAAGGTGTGCCTATAAGGCCGGCCTGCGGCGTTGGTGGAGCAGCTAAGCTTTAGCTAGCAGGGTCCTCCCTCTCTTCCCTCATAGAATGGTGTTACAGATGCTATAAGTGGCTATTCATCGACTTGATTGGTGAAAATTTGCATCAAACTAGGAATGCTTTTCTCCCTTTTCCCCAGTGCCACCACCCTTTCAGAGCTAAAAAGATGTAAAACCTATCACTTTATGCCAAGAACCACCCAATATGAAATTCATGTGTACCACCCATGAAGCTTTGATCATCTCCTTGGACCATTATACAGTGATATATTGGTCACCTTCGATAGTGACCATAATTGAACGTGAAGTTTTAAGCCAAGAATGTACATCATGCTTAACACTTGTATACGTGTAATGGCGCTATGTTTCTCTTTTTTCTATTAAGAGGTAATTTTGTAGGTACACTGATAGTTATATGAACTTGTATATATCTCTCCTGTATATATCATTGCTGTTATAGCAAAATTTCAGATACAGATTGATGCATAATGCGGTCTGGCGTCTCTGCTGCCACCACAAAGGCACAAAGTGTGTGTCTTTCACTTTCTAAGGAGCTTTATTGCTCTGCAAATCTTAGCTTCTTTTTTCTTCAAAGCAATTAAGCTCAGTCAATAGAGGGCCCCGAGATATAGACTTGTAAGCTACTTGAATGGTGGAGCAAAGCTCAAGTGTTAAATCACACACTCATTCTTCGCTTCAAACTTTAATTTAGGTAGGTTGAGGCTGAGAGAGCAACTTCCGACCACCACTTTGAAACTGACCGTCCTGACCCTCTCATCTGCCACCTCTCATTTTAACTCCGGTTGGCATCTACTGATGCATCGAGTCATAGCTAATGCAATGTATCAAGAAGAGAAATTACTACATCGGTCTATCTTAATCATACTGTATGCTACTACTTTCATGGATGAACACTATCTTTCTTAATCAGAAAGATTCTCATCGAGTCTTTTCACAGTCCCTACAAATTCCTTCGTTAACTTTCAAGAAGACAAGTGAAAATTAAGGTTTACTTTGATGATTATTGGGGGCCTTTTGATCATATGGACCTTCCCTAAAGCAAAATTTAGGAGGTCCCTTCTGCCAGAAAAGCTGGTGTACACGAAACCTTTGATTTCAGTAGTGTTGTTCTATTAACAAAGTTGTTAATGCTCTTTTTGGCACCATAAAAATTCAAAAACTTGTTCATCAATAGTAAACAATCTTCAGTGAGCCTTTCTTTTGCTCACTTTGATGTCTTTCTTGTAAAAGCTTAAGCTCATCTTTCTCTTTGCTTTTTGGGCCCTGGATCATCATTCTGCTTATCCAGTTTTCTGATCATCATTGCCGATTCCCTACTTTGTTTTGAAAGTTTTTTGATTCAGATGGCGCCATTTATCAAGCTTCAAGCGAGTGATGAATGAAGTCTATTCTAGGTACACTGGAATTCCATTGTTCTTGGTTAATTTTACTGGGGCCATTGCTTCATCATACATTTGGAAGTCTGACATAGAAAATTGCTGAGGTAATTGCTTAACCAATGGTTCTGTCACTTTCAGTAAAACTTGCCCCTTTCAGTAATCCAACTATTCCATTTTTAGTCGGTCATGGGATTTGTATTAATTAAACAAACATTAGCTTCAACAGCACGTCTAATAGAAAAAACAGTTGAGAAATTAAATAAAAACTAATGCTTTCCTACATGTTAATCACTTCGATAAAGGTCACTTCACAAATAGATTTGAACACAGAAATGATTAGAGAATTCTACGTTATTGCTTCTAAAGATAAACTTATAAAATGCAAATGATATTTTTTCGAACGAGAATATGTGTGGATCGTGACTATTGTTTTTAAACAAAATCACATTATAATATTTCATAACATATCAAAACTACATTTCATATGAAGAACAAGAACAATCAAACAATCATTCCATAACATCAAACAATCAAACTCGAACATTATAGCACAAAATTATGGTTAGAACAAAAAACTTTCCAAGAGAGAAGAACAAGAACTTGGTCCCCAAACCCAAACAAAGGGGGCACGGTCGTAACTTTCGGCCTTTTAAACAGTTAAAACCCCCGTTAATGCCAATAATGGGGACCTACTAAGCTGCGACGGGACCATCACTACTCTCTCACTTTAATCAAAAGTAAACCAAGTCAATCTCTCTCTCTCTCTTTTTCTCTCTTCAAACGCTTCGATTCAGGAAGCAAAATCAAACACACCCGGATTTATCTGAGTCACATCCCACACGATTACTCCCCACTACCACTTCGAAACTTGAAACTACTACGACTACTACTGCTGTCTCTACTGCTTCATCTGCATTCAAGACACACCAACTTAACCTGGGTCTTTCTCAATTTCCAAAACAGAGACTTGGGTTTTTCTGGGTTTTGTCTAAAGCTTTCAAAGACTCGTGCTTTTGTGTTTCTGGGTGCAATGGCCGCTTCAGGCGGGTATAATTACCGAGATGCCACTACTCAGAGAGGCTCTGTGAAGGTGGATAGGCCTCTTTCTGTCAATTCCAACCCCAAGTCCTCTGTAAAGTCCAAGCCTTTGGTTCCTCCTCGCCGGAACAGCACTGGCTCTGTCGCCGGTGGCGGTGCTGGAGCTGCCTCTAAGGATAATACTGGAGGTGGGTTTTTTGTTTCAAGCATTTTGTGGTTTTGGGTTTGAAATGTTTGAAGGAATGAAGAGAAATGAGTTAGTCATGACAAATTTAGAACTGAGAGGCCTCTTTGACTAATATAGGCAATAATGTTATATTCTTTTCTGGGGATGAATAGCTATTCCATCTTTTTGGTTCCAAGTTTCAAATTTTCAATGCATTTCAAGTTTAGGGGAATTTGTTTGTCCTAAGAAAATTTGTTTGTCCTAAGAATATTGAGTTGGGTATACGAGTTATTTGGTTTTGATATGGAGTCTGTAAACCGGGTTAATCATGTAGAAACATGCCTGTGAAAATGGTTTTCCACATGACTATGGTTGAGAAGTTCGTGCCTGCTTTGTGTTGGAAGACTTAAGCCTTTTTCTTTAAGCTTATGTTCTATATATGATTTGTATCGTTTTGATTGTAAATTTGACTGCTAGATTAGTGTAGTTTAATCTTTGTTGGAGAAGTAATTGTCAGTTTCTTCTGTAGGTTGTTATAATTATTTATAGTCTTCCTGTTTCACTTGCATCTTGCAACACTTATCCGTAACTGAATATCTGGTATTCAAATCACTGGGATCTGAGCAATTCTTCCTGTTGTGAATTCCTTTACTCTCCTGTATTTTGTGTTTTTGAAATGTTAGATTTATAGCTGTTGATTTGACTTTGCTTTTCTTGAGCCTAGTTCCTGGAAGAGTCCGAGTAGCTGTAAGATTGCGGCCACGTAACTCTGATGAAATGGTCTTGGATGCTGATTTTGCTGATATTGTAGAATTACAGCCAGAGGTACCTGCTAAGACTTAGTATATTGATAGCTAACTATCCTTATTAAATTAATAATCTGCTTTTATGGTCCGTGCAATTTAATCATGTTCTGTTCTGTTTCAGCTTAAACGATTGAAACTTCGGAGAAACAATTGGGACTTGGATACTTATGAGTTTGATGAAGTTCTTACAGAGTTTGCATCACAAAAGCGTGTTTATGAAGTAGTGGCAAAGCCTGTTGTAGAGGTGCGTATATATAAAGCTTCAGTTTTTGTTACAAGTTGATAATTGTGGTTCCTCAATCGAAGTAGAAGTCTTCCTACAAATTTGGTCTAGTGACACTATCTAAGGTTCCAGATATTTTTTAATGTACATGTTACTCGTAGTTTGCATCTTCATCCAAATTATGTACTGGCTTGGATTCAATTGCATGTGCAGTATACACTATACCCTAGCTGGTAGAATTAGGTTCCAAAGATTGTCATGGCTAGCATGCCCAATTGGTGTTTTTTCAGCCAAGGACTAAGGGGATTGTGAATTGTATAATCATTTACTATCCTATTCGAATGGGTAAAGATTTTTTTCCAATTTCTTCTATATTTTGTGGAATTTCCTTCGAGTGACATGTCATCTTGTAATTTCCTTCGCCAGAGTGTTCTGGAAGGTTATAATGGGACAGTCATGGCATATGGCCAGACTGGTACAGGAAAGACGTATACACTTGGACGACTTGGAGAGGAGGATACTGCTGCTCGTGGAATAATGGTCCGTGCCATGGAAGACATTTTAGCAGATGTATCTCTGGACTCTGATTCTTTGTCAGTCTCGTACCTGCAGGTTGATGAACTCTCAATCTGGTCTTTATATTTTTAATAGCATTGTTATTATTGGTATACAACAAGTTTTATTCGACCTTTTTCACTGATGACTAATGACTATGGTATCTCTAACATTCTGGTTCTATACATGTCAGCTTTACATGGAAACCATACATGACCTACTTGATCCAGCAAATGATAGCATTTCTATAGTGGAAGACCCCAAAACCGGTGATGTCTCACTGCCAGGGGCAAGCCTAGTTGAAATCAGGGACCACAAGAGTTTCGTGGAACTACTAAGATTAGGGGAAGCTCACCGCTTTGCTACTAATACAAAACTGAATACTGAATCTTCTCGTAGCCATGCTATTCTGATGGTAAGTAGTTTATACTTCTCTTTTTACGAGGCTTGTGTGTTTATTGGTTGGTGAAGATTTTGTAACCTGGCAATATTCAAGTATTAAGAGAAATTTTATATGCTAATAAAAAAGGGAGATTTCAAATGTTACAGGTACACGTAAAAAAGTCTGTAAAGGGAAGAGATTCAGCTCTTTCAAGCCAAAATGTCAATAACTCCCATACTGTTAAAAGTCTGAAGCCTCCTGTTGTTCGAAAGAGCAAGTTAGTTGTAGTGGATCTTGCTGGTTCAGAGCGTATCGACAAATCAGGTGTGCATCCATAAATATATTGGAATTGTTTCCTGTTTTCGTTTTCTATTTCCTGTTACTTCAACCTACTCCGGAAGAAAGATCTCTCTCTTTATATTCCTGCATTCATTATCTCAGAAAATCGGAGCATTTCTGGCCATAACTTTAAGAGGTTAATAAAGAAGAGATAGCTTTTTAGAAGGACTGATTGGGGGGAGGTCTCATTTGGTCTTTTTGTTGATCTATTTTGTATGCCAGGAAGTGAAGGACATACATTAGAGGAAGCGAAATCAATCAATCTCTCATTAAGTGCACTGGGAAAGTGCATTAATGCATTGGCCGAGAACAGTTCCCATATTCCTGTTCGAGATTCAAAACTTACAAGATTGCTTCGGGATTCATTTGGAGGTAAGATGGGGTTTCAACTTCATATTTTACTAGAGTAAATCAGGATATGTTATGTCCATCCTGTGTATACTTTTGAAAGTTTTACCTGGCTAGCTTGGGTATATTCTGTTTTCCTTTCTTTTTTTCTTTTTTTTTTGAGAAGTCCTCCCTCCGTAGATTAAAATCTGTTTGTTTGCTAAAATAAATAGAGTTGTCTCCCAGGTCTTTGCACGCTGATTTTACATAATGATTTCCCCCATCATACACCCCCAGATGAAAGAAAAGAATAATATTGATAGATTAATAAAGAAAAATTCTCTCTACATTTTAGATATTTTAACATTTATAGATGCCTGATACCAGTAAATTTTAACAGGCACAGCAAGGACTTCACTGGTTGTTACTATCGGTCCATCACCGCGACATCGAGGAGAGACAGCTAGTACTATTATGTTTGGACAGCGGGTGGGTTCCCAGATCACTTTTTTCTACAACTCTCATTTTGCATTTCTGGTATAGTTGGTAGTCATCTTTGGAAAAAAAAAATTGCTAGCATAAGTTAGCAATATCTTCTCCTTGATGCATTACAATTATTTTGAAAACTCTTCTTAAGCAAAAATAAAATAAAAAATGTTATTATTTTCAATATACTAATGTGTTGCGTTTACTCAGGCTATGAAAGTGGAAAACATGTTGAAA
Source organism: Fragaria vesca subsp. vesca (assembly GCF_000184155.1). Lineage (NCBI taxonomy): Eukaryota > Viridiplantae > Streptophyta > Magnoliopsida > Rosales > Rosaceae > Fragaria > Fragaria vesca. The sequence goes on along the minus strand of NC_020495.1, from coordinate 532,402 downwards.
CTGAAGGAGGAATTCGACTATAAAAGTTTGTCAAGAAGACTAGATATACAATTAGACAAACTCATTGCAGAACATGAAAGACAACAGAAAGCATTTGAGGATGAGATTGAAAGAATAGCCACAGAAGCTCAAAATCAAATGTCAGAGGTTGAAAAGAACTATGAAGATGCGCTGGAGGCAAGTTTTTGTTTTAAAATCATGGAAAGTTGACAATCACACAGTTATACAGTTAAAAAAATGTTTTCTTTACTGATTCAACACTGTTTTTGTGGCTCATTATACAAATGAAAATATGGCCTCATTTAAGTTTTTAAAGCATTGGAAGAAAAATATATAGATATTGTCCTGCTTACCTCGAGTGTGTAAATTTGATTATGTTTATTGAACTCCTTATATTTATCCCATGTAGAAGGAAAGATTGAAATATCAGAAGGATTATATGGAATCAATAAAGAAGCTTGAAGAGCAGTTGGTGATGAATCAGCCAAAGCATGACTTTGAAAAAGTCACAAATGGACCCAAGGACGATGGATCTAATGTCACATCGAGCAAAGAGGTATAATTCTCCACTTCTTTCTTGTTCTATGCTCTTTCTGATAGCACTATAGCAGTGTCGTAGTGAATTGTTTGTGTTTCACAAGGGCTTCTGGCTTGTAGTTGAAAATTTCTTATCTTTGTTAGGTCTTCTATGATTCTGAATTGATGATTAATCAGGTTGAGCCAGACCTATTATATGTGTACTATTCTTTTTCGCTGTTATTTTCGTGCATAAATGGGTGAAGTGGATAAATCAATTGGTAGATCTTGTTTAAATGCCCCTGGCTCGCTTTATAATGATCGTTGATTTCAATTATCCATCATTTGCAGAATTTTGAGAAGAAAAGCTGCAGTAGAAAGATTAATAAACTGGTGCTTTATAAATGTGTGTGTGTGTGTGTGTGTGTCAATAAAAAAGGTATATGGTAAACAGGTTACCTGGTAGGCCAGGTAGAGATACTACCTACTACACCTTCTGTGGATAATACCTGCTACACCTTCCTCTGGTATGGAGAAGTCGTGTCACTGGGAGTGTATGGGTATTGTCGTTACGTCACCCACGTGAATTTCTTCTATTTTTGGCTCTAAACATGTTCTTGAATATTGTCTTTCATGCGGGGAAGTAACATATCATCATGCATTTTATCAAGGTCACAAGTTAAATTTTAGGGACGATTAGTAATTGGAATACATTATGTGACTTATGAAGTTGCTTCTTCTGTTTTCTCTCATTTTAAGCACAATGTTATATTGGTTTCCAGCTGCCTTTCACATTAAGTTTTCACAATCGATCAAGTAGTGGTCCCTTGATTTACATGATATATTTTCTTATTGCCCCTGCCACTGATATTTTAGCTCTTGTTTTTATTTTATGTTGTGTTGAGGAGTATTCCTAAGAAGTTTATTATACCCAGATTTGCAAGTTGCATGTTGAGGAAATTGATGACTTGCGAAAGTTGCTCCAGCGAGAGACAAGTCTTAGGAAGGCTGCTGAAGAGGAAAGCAATAATCTTAAGAGTCAACTGACACAATGGAAAAGGTCAGAGGTGCGTCTCATAACCAGTTTAATGATTCTGATATCATATCATTGAATCGATCTTTGAAATCTTGCGGATGTTACATAGAGAAATTATTTTGATGTGGTAGGCAGCTGCAAATTCAGAGATCTCAAAGCTTCGTAAGATGCTTGAAGATGAGGCACATCAGAAAGAGAAACTTGAAGTAGAAATAGCAGCACTTCACAGTCAGTTGTTGCAAATGAGCTTTGATGCTGATGAGGTATGCTGTATGTAAAGTTTATAACTCTTATTGGGAATCATCTATTTCCTGATTGTTGGCAGCAATTCCATGGTATCCACAGTCCTGACATGCGCATTAACACATATGCTCTTGCAGACAAGTAGACAACTTGATAAGAGTGGTCCTGGAAAAGTTGGTGGCCTTGACTCCCTCATGACTCAAGTTAGGCATCTACAGCTTAATGATTCAGGAAATGAGGACAAAGCCTCAATAGCAAAAATCTTCGAACAAGGTTGCAGTTTTCACTTGATGCTATATCATATAACATTCATCAAATTTTTCTCTTCTTTTTTTTTTTTCTTTTGTTTACTTATTACTAATGGTATGTAATATAATTAGTGGGATTGCAAAAGATCTTGTCATTACTTGAAGCTGAAGACAATGACGTGCGAATTCATGCCGTTAAAGTTGTAGCAAATCTTGCTGCTGAAGGTGATTTCACTTCTTTACCTTGTTCATTTTCCTTGCCTTGCTACTGCCACTTACATGCTTATTTTCTGAAGTTCTCAAATTCAATGCGCCAGCATGTTACTGATATTACCTGTGGCATAATAGTTTCTAAGAACATCTCTTCTGATGTAGAGACTAGAGAGTAAATACATATTTATACTTAAAGTAGCATAGCATTTAGTTTTAAAGGACCACTAAATAGCAGATCTGTGGGAGTTATCTATGAGAAAAGAAAATAAAAAAACTAGCACAACTGATTTCTAAGATCTTTTTCCTCTTCCAAATATGTTGGTAAACATTGCAAGCAGTAATACCTGTTTCCCCATAATTTGCAGAAGCAAATCAGGAGAAAATTGTAGAAGCTGGTGGTCTCACATCCTTGTTGATGTTACTTAAAACCTCTGAGGATGAAACCATACATAGAGTTGCAGCAGGTGCCATTGCAAATTTAGCAATGAATGGTAAAATCATTAGTCCCTAGTCCATGATTCTTCAGAGATATTGCAAATGTTGGCTAATAATCGGCTCTATAATTTGGCTTTGAACTCAGAAACCAACCAGGAGCTGATAATGAATCAAGGGGGAATTAGTTTGTTATCTATGACAGCAGCCAATGGTGAAGATCCACAAACACTTCGAATGGTTGCTGGAGCCATTGCTAACCTTTGCGGAAATGGTGAGCCTTCTGACCTCTTTGAAGTTCATTTCTTCAGATTTGTTAATCCTAGAAGACAGCAAGTTGCAAGAAGTTATAAATGAGTTCAATTAAATCTATGAACCTTACTCCTACTTAGGATTAGATGAAAATGTAGCAAGCAAACATTATCAACAGGGAAGTAAAGTACTGGCTGTGCCAGAATTAGTTGTTAATCATACTTGTATCTATTGTTGTTTTGCTAAATACTGTGTCTGGGTCAATACAAACAAAGAACTATTTCTCTAGAGAAAATAGAAGAGGACGAAAACAAAAGGAGGGAAAGGATTGTGAAGAACTACAGAGAAGTTGGGCTTTTATTTTAAATGTCTATGCTCTAGTCTGAAAAGATTTACATCATGGCCTAATGTCAAACATATCTTTTACTGATTCAATAAAAAGTACTTGTTTGAATCTACTCCCTAAATCAGCCCAATCCCCTAATCATATCCTTAATCACCTCAAATGTTAGATGTAGGATCTCCATCATTCTTCAGCAGGGAACTCTTTATCTACTTTCCAGATAAAATCTAATTTTTGTTGCTATATTCTGCTGTCATCAACAACAATGTGATTGCATTGTTCAGATAAATTACAGAGCAAGCTAAGAGCTGAAGGTGGCATTAAGGCATTGCTTGGAATGGTCAGATGTGGGCATCCAGATGTTCTTGCACAAGTTGCTCGTGGGATTGCAAATTTCGCGAAATGCGAGTCTAGGGCCTCTACACAAGGTAAAAGACTATCATAAAGGTCTTTCTGTGGTTGTCTTCAAATCATTCTGTGCTTATCGAAATTGAGACTTATTAGTGAAGAATTATTGCATTTAAGCAGCTAAAGTCTTATCATCCTTCGTACTGAACTAATGTGGTTATTTAAATTTAGGGACCAAAAACGGAAAGTCTCTTTTGATTGAGGACGGTGCACTTTCATGGATTGTACAGAATGCTAATAATGAAGCCTCACCAATCAGGCGCCATATTGAGCTAGCACTATGCCACTTAGCACAACATGGTAAACTTTCCTTGCTCTTTCTTATGTTCCCACCATGAACAAGCTAATCCTCTGTGGATAGTTTGCTGAAAATGTAGAATTCACTATTTTTCAGAAACAAATGCAAAAGATATGATCAGTGGTGGTGCCTTGTGGGAGCTTGTACGCATTTCACGAGACTGTTCGCGTGAAGACATAAGAACTCTTGCATATCGGACACTAACTTCTAGCCCCACCTTCCAAGGTGAACTGAGGCGGCTGCGGATTAATAATTAAGAGTCGTGAAATAATGGAACTGATATGAAGTGTGGAAGATGCACAGCAAGGTCGCAAGCATGGGATTTGATTCTTGCAAATCGACAAAAAGGAATGCTTGCAACTAGAGGTTGACTATCTTGTTTCTGAGGAACTCACCATACTGACTGACATGCCTTTGTTTAGTCCTAATGTTTAGTTGAGGTCTGCACAAAAACCCTAATTCCTTTATCATTATTATCGTTAGATTATGTTTTGAGTTTTCATTCCATCAGTGCTTCAAATTAGTTTGTACATTGATGCCAGGACAAATAGGAAACCAGGAAAATGCTTTTGCATCTCTTTGTAAATAAACTGTAATTGTCTTGATGCCGGTGCTGAAACTTTGACAACCTCTGAATGCCATCCTCCACGTTAGGACTCTCACCTTCTACCTACAATGCACAAACATAAAGACAAAAGGCTTTTTGTACTTACACAGAGAATTTTAAGACACTTTCCCTATGAGTGTAGGAAATACTAACCCAATTTGCTAATACACTAGCCTCGGATTGTGAAGCAATCGAAAGCATGAAGAAAATTGAGTTGAGAGTGGAAGAAGCAATTGAGTTTAGGCAATATTCCATCCGCAACTGCACATTTAGCAAGCATGAAGAAAATCAAAGAGTGGAAGAAGCAATTGAGTTTAGAAATTTGGATCAAGAGATTCACTATCACATTTGTTCATTGGTTTTCAACTTCTCATTTGTTAGGCGGATTTTCTTCCACTTTTATGTTCTCCGTTCAAGCTAGGTCCAGCATAGACCGAATGCACTCAAATTCTATAAGACACTTGATGTGTTCATACTATGTTTCATGACCTCACCGTAGTCCTTGATCAGTTATTCTAACGCCCTAATTTGAGCTACAATAATAGGCTCTAATTAGTGATTTTTTTTTAATCAAGCCAATAAATATATTCATCACACGTAAGATAGATGGTTACATACCCAATCGCTATCATGGATAGACAGACAAGAAGTTAGTGGTAGTACCCACAGTGGTACATAGACAATAGATCTATCACTAGACATTTTAGAACGTAGAGGTAGCTGATAATCTTCTTCGGTATTACTCTAGAGAACACTAGAGAACTTACAACTACTTTAGAAAATAGACACATGCACGCCATAAGACGTATGAGGCACAACATGTGCTTAGAATCCTAATACACAAAATTGTATTTGGAATTATTTAGATATATTAAGATAGTTAAATAGAAAAATAACCCTTATGCCCAAAAGGAAATTAACCCTAGGTCCAATAGCAGTTAACCTAGCTCAGCCTCCATCATTGTTGTAGACAAGGTGAATGCGCACCAGCCGCCATGGTCATGCACTGTGCAGCCCCCGCTGTTCCTCGATGCCATTTCGCCGCCATGTCTTGTTGCTGACTAGACACCACCACGAAGAGAACACCCAACATCGCCGCACCCAAGACCACATCACTGCCGCCAATTTGAAACTAATGCACCACTTCCATCACCACACAAGAAAGGATGGAGAATCTGATGTACATCATCCTAACCCCGCCGCCCAAACATTATAACCATGGGTGTTCTTGTCTCCAAACACGATCCGAAAAAACCACGCCAGTTAAAATCTGGCATGAGCTTTCAGGCCAAAGAACCCCTTTAGATCAAAGGTTTCGTAACTCTCGTCGGCGCGAAACCGGCCAAGGACCACCACCAGACGGGGGTGATTTGGTGAAGGTTGAGGTTTTCTGGTTTTAGGGTTTAGAGAGAAGAGAGGCCTTTGTAGTAGCTAGAGATGCTCTAATTAGTGATTTATATCATGTACAAACCTGATTAATCATTTCTAGAGGTCTGCTCACCTAAGGGACAATCGAAGAGATTGTGAGAGACAAATAATGAACAATTAACCTGTGTTTTTGTTTTCAACCGTTACATTCACTAGTCTCTCAACTGTTAGTTATTAATTGACGAAGTATTATAAATTTTTTGTTCTACAGTTTTTCAAAATAATGGTGTTTAAGGATTCAGGGCTCCGACAATTATAAAACTTCTAAATCATGCATGCTTGGCGAATGGTACACTTGAGTTAACATGTACGTTTCGGCATATCATTGCATCTACATGTGTTTCATGTTACACCTTTCAAGTTGCCAAACCAATGCAAAGCTCCATTTTTGTTTATCATTCTTGTTTTCTAATCTCGTAACTGGAAAGTCGTCGTCTTTTAACATCCGTTACAACTGACAAAATAATGATATTTCTAACTTTGTGGTGAGTAGAAACTAAAGTCGAGAAATAATAATAATAATATAAACTAATAATAATTGTTGTCGATTCTCTAAAACCTCAAATTCAAAAACCTTTGAATTGAAAATCTGATTTTTTAAAAACCCTAACTTTCATGACTGTGTAACACTAACAAACAATTTTACCAATTTAGTAACGTGGCTTGTAAAACTTTAACAATTTAACATATAATGTATTGGATAGAATTACTCTTATGGGCAAGATATCATAGACTACAAACCAAAGTTCATCAGTTTAACTAGGAGTGACCCCAACATGCAAAAGAAATGGATAACTCTAGCTAGTAAGCTTTTAAAGCTTGCGGATCGAAAAGCAAAGCAAGGTGTAAGAAGGAGCTGCTAGTAGGAGATCACAGCTAGGAAGGAAGGAAGAAAGCTAGGTGCATGCCCAACCCTCATTCTCTGAACCCAAGAAAGGCAGAGAGAAAGAGATAGAGAGGATCCGGCCAAGTCCTGCTTGCTAGTTGTGGGCGTTTAATGGAAGAGTGTTGTTGTTGATGTTGTTTGCCTCGGAAAGGAGCTTCTTCAGCAATGCACGTGTAAACCAGTACCCAAATATATTCATGTCTCCCTATCCCAATATATTTCTGATCATATCTCCCCTCTCTCTCTTTCTCTCTAGAACTAACTAAAAGAAGGGGAAAGAAATACACATGGAAACTCTAATACGCCCATACCTCTTTGCTTCTATCTCTCGCGCATACTTAGCTACAGACTTTCAAACCCTCGATATCCTTCCAAACCTTGGTCAGCTTATATAGACAAAGTAATAATTACTCTTATCAGTATGCAGTATATGCATGTATATATAGTTGTGATTATTATACCATAATATGCTCTACATATTTATAATAGGTAACCATTAATATCATATGGTAGCCCAGAGAATCACATCAATGCAGGTTATCAGTTAACTAGTAGCTAGATGTGAGAGATATATAGCTAGAAACTCAAAAGCTAGTAGAAAGGAGAAGAACAAGGGCTTGATCAGCTTTTTCTTATTCATGGATAATGGAAGAATGGAATGAAAGAGTCATGTTCCTTCTTCTTGGCTACTGTCCTTTTAGGCTTTTACTAGATAATAAACACACAAAATGAAACTCTCACCAAGAATAATAATCCATGAATATACACAGTAGTCTTTCGATCAATCAAAGATGTAAAACATATAAATGGTACGTACCTAAATCATCGATCAAATGCTAGCTAAACCAAACTCAGAAAAAAAAAAAGAGAAAAAGAAACACATTAAAAACCTGAAAATGCTCGACAACCCAAATTCTGCTAGCTACATAGCTACTAGCCAGCTACAAAGTCTTGTGTCATCTTGGTAAGATGCAGGTGTGAAGAGAGGAGTACTGAATGACCATCTTGAACTGGAAAGGCTTCTTCTTGTTGTTGTTCTTCTTCAAGGACATCAATATGGTTAGAATGGAGGGCGGCCGGTAGCCCAGTACGCCGCTTCAGCCGGCAATTGCATGGAATTTAGGAGATTGGGAGGTAAACCATGGAAAAGAGGCGCATTTGTATTAGCAGCTTCGGCCAAAAGCTGTTGTTGCTGCTGTTGCTGCTGGTGCTGTTGTTGACCAACCGCGGTGGGAGACCCCATACTCCCTCCCGGCATTGGCATCGAACCCTCGTCCTCCTCCAGTGGAAGCCGCTCGTACGCGGCGTTGCTAAACGAGGCAGCCATAATCACCACCGGACCCGAAGCCAAAAGAGTCCCAACAACACTGCCTCCAACCACCTGCCCTTGCCCGCCTGCCAGATAAATGGTCAAACCAGTTGCCGCAGGCGGGGCTGGAGGTGGTAGGAAGGACCCTGCTAGGGACAAGATCTCAAATCGGCCGTGTAAAGTTACGACAGAGCCCGGGGTCGCTGGTTGCCTGAGGGTGACGTTGGTGACAGTCCCCGTGCCGCTCATAATGCAGACGCCTCTCTGGCGTCTGCGAGCAAAGGTGGCAACACTCTCCACTATGTCGCAGCCATCAGCGATTTCCATGACATGGGTTCGGAGAGCATTAGCACTATCTCGAGTAATGATGATGGGCGGCTTCGGCTTGTTTTTGGATCCGGCAGGCCTGCCTCTCGGTCTTCTTGTCATTTCCGATCCATCCCCGGAAACAGTGATGTTCAGCTCTTTGCTGCCTTCACCGCCATTTCCACTGTCGTTGTTGTTGTTGTCGATATCTCGCTCTCTTTTGGTTCCCTTGTTGAGGCCGCTGCTTCCGGTCTGCTCGTCTTCGGAGTTTTGCTGCTGGTGGTGGAACTGGTGGTGATGCTGCTGCTGCTGCTGCTGGTGATGGAGTTGGAAATCTCTAGTGTGGAAAGGAGGGGGAAGAGAATGGGCATCCATAATTCTATGCTTTAAATTGATTACTCAAATACAAAGAACCTATCTGTGAGAGGAAGTGATCAGAACCCAAGAAGATTGAGAATAGAAAATTGAGGGGGAGGTACTATTGCAAGCTAGATATATAGCTCAAAAGGTTATACAGATTTCAAAAGGAAAAGAAAGTGGGGAGGAGCAAAAGGGAATAAAGATTAAAAACAAAGAGGAGGATGAGTAACTAGTACTTCTGGCTTCTGGGGTTGTGTCTCTCTTTTTAAGCTTTGCTTTCCTGCTTTCCTGACCTCTTGTTTACTGCAAAAAAAACTAGCTTCACCAGAAAGATGGAGAGAATGAGCAGCAGATTTCTGCTGTCACCCACCGGATGGGAGCTGAATGGCCATGCTAGCTTCTTCACTCGCAGTTTGGTTGGGGAAGCTCTTGTGTGTGTGTTTGTGGGGATGTTGTTGAAGGTTTGGGGAAGGAGAGATGAGGAGCTAGGAAACAGGTATGGGAGTCATCTTGCTCAGCTGGGGTGTGTAGAGAGAGAGGGGGTCAGAGTTGGGTTAGGGTTAGATCGATGAGAAATAGATAGAGAGAAGTAGAAAGAGGGGTGAGGATGGATATGGGTTTGGTTTCGGTGTGACTACTACTGCGTGCTTATGGGCGGTGGAGTGGTCCCCACCTCTCTTTTTCTCTCTCTCTCTCTCTCTTTCATCAAAATGGGTTTGAAATTATGAGTTAAAATTGTCTAATTTTTTAGATTTGTTATTACCACTATAGTTTTAGTCATCTAATTTGGTCGGCCCTCTTTCAATTTCATCAACACATACATTTCGATCTATTACAAATGAGGGTGAAACTTGATCAAAAAGAAAAAACAACGGTGAAACTAAGTCAAAGTGATCAAAGTGATCATCGTCTGATCGATATGTTATCAAACTTCTTCATATTATGTAAAAATCTCATGTGTTTCTTATATATTTACTTATTATAGAGATGGACGAGCACTTAAGATAACTATTATATATGCTTCCATCGCTAATTAAGAAAATAGGGGAAAAACATTATACTTGTGTTATTCCAACATAATGGAGTGACAAAATTAAAAATAAGTACGAGTATGCATGAATGATAACTGGTAACTATCTTTTATCTTAAATAAGATTTAATTTATCAGTTCATGACATATATAGCATGTATTATATTCTACAAATTTGTTCATGTTGAACTACAAAGTGCAAAGCTTAACTATCGAAATGTAACTTAACGTTTATATCGAAACGTAATTTGAGTCTTCGATCCTATCTTAAGCCTATCGATGCTGCTAATTGGTAAATTAGCAAACTAACTAATTGATTAACCAAACCGAATTATACGATTTCAACTAGTAGAAGGTAAAGTTTGATTGAACAAGAAAACGAAAGGTGGACGAACATTGAAAAGTAGAATCAACTTTAGGAAGACAAATAACTAGCAACTTCGATGGAATTTTTCATGGAATCGATCAAATATATGGGGCTGGCACATCAAAACTGGACTAGATCGACTCTCGTGTACATTACACATGACCCACATGCAAATTCTATCTTTATCAAACGTATACAAACCTTAATGTTGGGTCTATATTGTCCACTTCCTTTTGTAACATGCCGCGTGTCTCCACCCCCGCTGTTGTCGCGTCCATTTTCTCCAATTTCATTTTCGGATGTTCATGTACTAAAACCCTAAAATGATTACTATAACCAGAGGAAGTTTACCTTTATCCAAATTATTTACCAAGTGATTCTTGAGCTCAAACCCGTAGTATCAAAATAAACGAAGTGCATTTCAAATGTTAAAGTCACACCGTCGGATCCATAATTCTCATGTACGTGTATATATATGTCTCTAAATCACATGAAACTGGACTAAATACAGAGTACCCATCTTGAATTGTTTTCTTACTTGATGCAAACTCTAAACTTAAAACGAATATATACAAATTAACATCCTCAATTAGTATATATGATCAATCGATATGAATGCTAATTAGTATCACATAGAAAATTATTCAGAAACACTTTTAAAGTTATCCTCAGTTTGGTACTTGATGTGTACCTTTCGTGGTTACCTTTTGGTAAGATCCTAATGATTTTAATTGGCCCGGGTGTATAGTTCCATTTGGCATAGGGTAATATTAACTATAACAAAAGTTTACTAGACTATAAAACAATCAAATCCAAAGAGTTCTTACTTGGATGCGTGTTTACTCCATAACTTCGAGGTTTGTGGATGATACTCTTTTATAAGGAAAGAATAATTGATTGAGATGGTTAGTCTTTATATTCGAACTACTTCTCTGTGACTGCAAAGGTGAAAGGCACTAGCAGTAATCGAACTAATGAGGATCGAAGAAGTTGTAGAAGAATGATGTATAACTCGCACCCGCATCTAAGAAAAGAGAATTGGCCGAACTAGTTTGATGATCAAGATTGATGGGTCCGAATCTTTCATTTTGTGCATTCACAGTTGTTTTCATTGGTGCAGAAGAGGAGTTCAGCAAAACACAATCATGGTCATAAAGAAACAAAGCCTAACACTGAGAAAGTCACTTTACAGGTACTACCATCATAACATTTTATTTGTTGAGAAGTGACAGAAGAAAGCTAACTAGAATGACCATGCCCGGACAGACATGAATCATATGATTAGTCATATATAGTTATAAGACACCTAAACCAATTTAACACCTTCGTAGTCTGAAATGAACTTAAATACAATTTGGTTAAGCTATCTTACTCCGTATAAACATTATCAACATAATTAAACATGCCGAAAATTCTGATTCAGTGCAGCAAATGAGCTACTAAGAGAGTGAGTGATGGATTGGAGAGTCTTGGGGATAATTAAATCATTTCATTTGGGTTCTATTACGTGAGATAAAATATACATGATTCACGAACATGGTCTCTTTGTAGTTTGTCTAGCTAGAGAAGTACGCAGTATGATATACGTGTGTATAAACAACACAATCAAATGAATTCTGAAGTACATATCTAGCTATAATCTATACAAGATCTGTTTTGGGAAAAACAGATCCAGAAGTACCATAACAAGCATTTGAGAGCTAGCAAGCTATAGCAGCTTAGCTAGAGATCGAGGGAGCACACAAATGATGATGATGATGATGGTGATCGAGGAGGAGAGGCATGGATGCATGTGTAAGTGAAAGAGTTGCACTAGAAAAGGCCAGCAAAGACAAACTAGAGGGAGAGAGAGACAGGTTGTGTGTAAGGTAAGGGTTGGTGGGAGGGAAGAGAGCAAGCATGGTTTGACCGCATAATAGATATTCCAGCTAACCCTAGCGTGGGAGTGAGAGCTAAAGACGCGTGGGTGGCGCTGACAATCTCTCTCTACCAGACAAGGAAAGCGCCACTGCACGAGCGCCGGAGAGTTTGCTGCAAACAAAACAAACTAAACACCGGTAACAACCAAACTCGATCTTCTCAAAATTAACCAGCTCACTCTTTCTCTCTCTCTCTC
>NC_020495.1:516765-519984 GCF_000184155.1 Fragaria vesca subsp. vesca | reverse complement strand
ACTACTACTACTACTACTAACTACTACTCTCTCTCTCTCTCTCTCTCTCTCTCTCTCTCTCTCTCTCTCTCTCTCTCTCTCTCTCTCTCGTTCTCAGCAGCAGCAGCATGCAGCAGTCGGCACAAACCAAGCTAGCTAGCTCCCAACATACAAATCAAAACGACTATATGTATCTTTCTGCTGCTCTCGATCTCATTCAACTCAATTCTCAGTGCAAAGTGCAGCTAGCTACTGTGATCTGCTTCTTCCTTCCTTGTTCGATCTGCTGCTCTTTCGCATGCACCATTGGGACGCAAACCCATGTAACAAAAGATGCTCTTTGTCGGTCTCTCCTCCCATCTGTGGTCCCCCACCTCCTTCCCCCTTAATTCTCTGTTAGCTCAAGCTCATTTCTTCAACGTACGCTCAAACTCATCAAACCCCTCCCAAAGTCCAAAACACCATAGAACTCCCCTAAACCCTTAGGGGAAACAGACCCTAATGAATTGAATAACAATCAAAAATACAAAAAATAAAATAAAATACCATTCCACACCCTCCCAATCAAGTGTAGATTTCATCATGTGTATATAGAGAGACAAACTATTTTGCAGAAAAGTTTGCTAATTAGGTCATAGTTCGTAGCAGCCTAAAATCTGGTTCTTTTGTCTTCTCCTATTTGTGTCATCATCGTTCTATTTAGATCAGCTGGGCAGGGTAGTAAATCGAGTCGTGGGTTCTTGTTGTAATTTTCTTCTTGTTTCCTCATAAAAAAAAAATGTAATTTTGGTTAATACCGTAACCCAAGGTAATCTCAGTTGATTTTTCTCAAGTTTGAGTTATTTCAACAACAAAATAGAAAACTACATTATATTCGTGACAAAAACCTACAAGTTTGGGATTTTATAAAGATTAATAAGGTGCTTATCATGGGACCAAATAAAGGATAATACGACAAGCAGATTGGCTGGTTGCTAACTATTTGGGTTAGTTGTGAATTGTTAATAGGTAATTCATGTCATATTGTCTATGATTCTTTTGCAACTTTAGCTCGTTACAACGTTTTTTTCTTCATGATCTAGTCATCTATTCAGTATCCTTTTGTAGCCGTTTTAAGGTTTGCTTCGCTTAGACACTCACCATATTTTGTGCGTCAATGCCTCAATGGCTATCGCATCACATCACATCAATCTAACTAACACCATAACAGCTGCTTCAAGCTGCTGCCAAATTATCACATACAAGTTTTCACACATAATCCAACACATAAACGCATCTTCTTCGCCTATTTTATCAAGTTGACCATTTAGATTAGATTAGTTTGGTTATAAATATATCAAATGGACAAAGGATAATAGTCGAGCTAGGAGGGCAACCAACGGTCATATGTATAGGACGTCATGTGGAGCACATATGTGATGAAAGAAATGGCATGATCGAGCCCTGATATGAATAGTATATATTGAAGTATGAACATCGTCCTTTGATTTTGAAATTCAGGGTTTAAGGCCATTATTGAAACCTAATAAGAGTATAAACACGTTGCTATGTTAATAAAATGAGCTAGAGATTCTAACAAAGTCGTCTTATACGCGTATATTGTTGGTGACTGCTCATCATTGATATATCTGTTTCTTCGCTCATACAATATTAGCAACTGTTAGTTAGGTCTGGACTTAAAAATGAAAAGAGTTAAATGACAGATGAATGGATGATTGCATAAAGCTGGTAATATAAGAAGGGGATGACTTCTAATCCCTAACCAGTGTTGACAGAATTGTATGATTACATGGATCAGGAAATCAAATACAGTAGTCCTCAGTTGCAGTCCATATCATCACTCTGAACAAACGCAGAAGATCAAGAGGCCCGAAAATACAGAAGGCCAGGTTTTGATTCACTATGGAAGGTTTCACAGAGAATCTTGGGAAAAAGAGATGAAAACTAACTGAAAACATTTTCTCGGTCCGGCACTCCGGCTCCGGCAAGTAGACTAGGATGAAAATAAACAAACAAACACAACAGTAATCTCCTCCTTAATTGGTTAGCTAAGAGGTCTCATCTTCAAGGTCAGTATTCTGGTTTTTATTCAAATGAAAATCACGTCATATATTTGACATCAGAAGCTTCCTAGCTATTTATATATCTACGACCATCGATCACACTTACAGTCTAAATCAGGCTTAATTAAATTTTGATTTATTGCTAAAAGGCAATATTGATGTCTTCTTGTCAAGGCTTTCATATGCATTGTCATTATGTCTCATATCGATGTGATACATCTTAGAAGTTTGCCTTTCATGCAATTATTCATAGTTGTCCTACATAGAAACGTTAAGTTCACGGGATTTAAATTAAGATAACTGAAAACTCATGACGATCAGATTGTTCCTAATCAGACACCTCGAATATAAAATGACTTTGATCCATCAACTGATCGATGATTGTTTACTAGTCTTGTTCACTTTCAATTGAATGTGATTTTTTCTTAAACCTTTTGTAGTTTCCTCAACTATATATATACATATCAGTGCTACTTCTATCCAGATTAATATAAATTTGGACTCCAGATGCAAAAAACAGCAGCCTTCCAATGTAAAATGATCAATGATATGGCTAATTGATTATGAATTATTCCCATTAATCTAATTTGGCAACTGATCTAGATGATCGATAAGTCGGGTTGAAGTCTCTGTGAATCTTCAAAGGCCAAGGCATTACAGAACCAAATCAACCAACATTAACCTCAAAGATCGATTAGATCGACTGTAAGACCCTAGCTAGCTGTAGAGAGTGAGCCAAACTAAGAAGCTAGTCCTACGTAATATACCATCTATGTAAGTGTCGAGATGGATCAAAATTGTGGTCTTCAAGAAAGGCAGGCTCTTACCTTGAGGGAGAAGTAGTGGATGATGGAGATGTTCAATGAGATAAGATGTAAAAAAGTCTATTTAACAACCTAATAATAAGTTAAAACACTGTCACAGCCTTGATGGTAGTGACCTTAATCATATTTTAAGCTAAACCCCAAGTGCATTCCAATAAACAAAACCAAAACCCATCACCATCTTCCGGCAAATAAAAATCATATCCAAGAACAAGTCCATGAAACGGGAGAGACATAAAGTATTGGATTAAACCCTAAGTCCCATGTGAAAGGCATCAATGGATGCCTCGAATCTGGCTAGCTAGACTTGGGTTCTGCATGTTTCTGCAGCAAGCTTTCTCTCTCTCTCTCTC
>NC_020495.1:475749-516745 GCF_000184155.1 Fragaria vesca subsp. vesca | reverse complement strand
TCTCTCTCTCTCTCTCTCTCTCTCTCTCTCTCTCTCTCTCTCTCTCTCTCTCTCTCTCACTCTCTCAGAGAGAAAGCAAAACCCTAAATTTCCGGTTCGAGCTCCTCTGGCTGAGACGACTCATCGATCTGCTTCTTATTCTCCAGGGAAGACCAACAGAGCTTCACATGTGGATGCGGATTTGTTTAGGGCGCTGAAAGGCGCAGATAGAGATAGAGTTGTTGATGATGATGATGAACACAGCTAATTAATTAAGCATCTTTTTTTTTTTAATTAGAAACTCTAATTAAGCTTTTGCAAACGACAAAATTAAGGCCGCCACGTGATGGACGGAAATTTGCTGTAAGGAATCTTTCTGGTCACGCATCGCGTCAACTGCTTGCTTAATTCATTTGGTTAATTAACCACTGTATATAGTTAAGCATCGGGTCAACATTATACAGTACATATACTCCTAATTTCAGGCTAATTAAACCCTAATTTTAAGCTCAATCATAATTATTAGGTACAGGTCCAAAATCAACCCATGACATCTTCAAATATAGAAATCCTTCGAAATCTACATAGAATTCAAGCTTCATATCTTATCAGTTACAAAGGTTTGATTGAATACGAAAATTACTGTCCTCATCAGCTATTGGCAGTTGAAACTAGACTTGTTAATTGTCATAGACATTGTTTAACAAGATATATAGATGTTGAAATCATTAAACTAACTAGTAAACTAAGCAAATTAAGCTAGAATTACTTCGTTTCGGTCAATCATCTACAACATCTAATCGATTTGATCGATTTAATTAGCATGTCATGGAGAAGTATTTTGAGTTCAAGATTCATCCATACGTGGATAAATTATAAATGTTTTAACTTTGCGATACATATGAGAAGAAAATAAATTAATTAGATGGAATTATGCAAGACGAGAACATAAATTTGACATACGCACTTAATTGTTTTAAGAAATCAAATCCTCATCGGCTTTTACATATTTGTTTGATAACGTTTAAAGGTAGGCCGAGTTAACCAAGTGATAGTTGCTGGAAATGTTAAAGCATGCGCAATGACTGAAAATTCTTCAATGTGCAAGTAAACCGATTGAGCAAGTAATATACAGTATTTTGATCCGGCAATCTACGTCGCACTACATGTATATATACTAATACTATTAACAAAATTGAAATCCAAAAAAATAGTTTGAAGTGTTTCTATAGCTAACTAAGGAGGTGAGAATACTAGGTCGAAAAAGATGTACTTTTTACTATGGACGTTTAATTTGATCGGATCAAAAATAAAAATGAAAAAAATGAATTTTAGGGTCTCTAGTCTTCATTTGATCTTCTCATATGACGATTTGAGCACTTACACATTAGTGCAAATTCATCTTGGTGCGTAAAATTTGCTCCCTCCAATGACCTAAATTTTATTGCATGGTTGAAATTAGTCAAGGTTCGCCAATGAACTATATAATTTCAAACACGTCTAACTCTTTTAGAATCTGTTTAGGTGTATAAATCCTCCTAGAATTCAGTTCCTAAGCAGCTAAACTAGGCTGAAAGAGGTCTCTACAGAATTCTGATAATTAAATTAAGCCACATTTCCTATAGACAAACAAGGGAGCATGATTTTATTAGAACAATTAAGAAGTAACTTGGAAATTGAACAACTTATATTTTAGTATTTGGAAGTAAACAGCTTCTTTAAAAACACTAAAGCTAAAGTATGTTTCATTTAACTTGATTGAATAGGGATAAACAGATTTGTCTTCATCAATGTACGGATTGATGATTACTGATCAAATAATGAAAGCTAAACTTATTATAGATAATTTTTGAGACTACCCTTATGTATATGGTTTCTTAACTCTTAAATTTCCATAGTTTATGTCTTGTAACCTAAAAAGTGTCTTCCTTTGTTTATTTTTGACTATATATATATTATTAGCCATTTGACAATCTTAAAAGATTTACTAGCTTAGTTCGGACACATATATCAAATCTAGCCTATAATATATATAAACCTCATGCTACAACTGTATCTTTTTCTGATTTCTTCTTGTGTCATTTATGTTGGGATAGTACTGTATTTTTAGTTTGGATCATTATAATTATGCAATGGTTTTTGAAGTGGAGTTTTAAAATAGGAAACACCAATAAGAATGTACAGATTTAAGCGGTAAACAATATTATCCATATGATCTAGCTAGTTATATAAAATCAGAGCCGCTATGAATTTTCAAGTATCTCTTATTTCCTAAGCAACAATTGTTTACAGATTGCTGTTTTATCTTATTTCATAGGAACCAGTTTTGATTAATTAAAGATTAAAAGATATACTGTGCATGATCAAGGTCATTAAACAGATCGAAAAGTTAAGTAACACCATCAATCTGTTGTGTTTCTTACTTTCTCTTTTGTAAATGGAAGTGACTATTTCAAGAAACTTTTTACGAAAACGATTTTACAATGTTGATTGCTAGTTGATGAGAATGTAAAATGCTTACATTGTGCTTTTGAGGCAAACACTAAGAATTGTGTGGTTTCAGGGCCCAATGCCCTGATGTACCAAAGCCGGCCTCATTCTCAGTTCAACTGTTTTCAAAGAAGCCCATGCATGCAAGTGTTCACCTGCTGTGTTTAGGATCATTCCTTTTGAAACTCTGCTAGACGGGTTGATGTGTTCACTTGAACTTCGTATATGGTTTGGATCAATTTGTGCTTGTGTCTTTGTCAACATTGCAACGGCAACCACGTACTTTATGTTAGTTTTGTAATTCCTTACTGAGAATTTCATATAGGTACACTTTGCTCATGAGGATTTACTATGACCCCAGTTGAAGCTAGCTGAGACTCTCAGCCTGAGAGCAATTTGGTCTCATACGTAGCACCAAGTTTTCGGTAGAATTGTCTTGTTTACTTTGAAAGTTAACTATCTACTAACATCTTAATTTGCAGGTTAAAAACCTTAATCTGAAATAAGATTCAAGTGTTGTTCAAGGAGAAGAAAACAGTTCGATCAGGATCACTGATATATTAGGAGAAGCAGGCTGGTTCTGGTGATTTTGAGTTGAATGAAAATGCCAACCTACTAAGTGACATACAGTAGCTGCTTTTGCAGATGAATCCAACACCAGCCAGGTACCGATTGATCGATAAAGCTAGCGCCAGCAACTCTTTTGAATGCTTTACGTACATGCAGTTCGACTAATCCAATTTATATGAGGTCCTGTTATATATATGTACGTTGTTAATCAACTAAAACTTTGGGGAGACCGATCCACCCCACTTGGGGAGTATTCTTCTTCCTTTCAACTACTAATTTTTTTACGTACCCCGAACTTAACACTGTCAGATTGATCAGTGCTACTTTGTCATAAACAGAGTGATCGAACGAATATAATGGTTTACCACGTATAACTGGGAAAGTAAATGGGAGACTGGGAGTCCAAGTGCCACTGTCCTACAACTCCACCTAAACCTTAAACCAAATGATCAGCAACCCGATGTGTCCCTAACCGGCCCCTCTTTTCTTGGATGTCACTTGTCAGGCATCATGAGTATCTGATTTTGCAATTACAGATGTATTCCATCCTACCTAGCTAGTGCGCGCTTCAATATTATTCAAATTCTTGTCCTAGGTTTTACAGAAATTATATGTCAGGTACCATCTACTTAATTTGATTATAAATATGATTGGTTCAGTTAAAGTTGCATTTTGTCGGATATATTCCCTATTTGTTTTAGGGCTCCTTTGTTTTATCCTTTGATCGATCACCCAGTAGTCCAGTACACACTTAAGAATGTTCGTCGACTGCGCGCGGTTATATATATTATCTATCATCGATATGGATTTGTTCTAAATTCTTGGCTTCCTCAAAGATTGCATGCATGTAATTCCTGGTAAGAATATCTGATTCCTTTTCATATATATTCCTATAAACTTTGCATCATGATCATGAAATTCTGCGTAGAAGTTGCATGTATTATAGAATATCAACGAACTTCATCTTCTACAAGTACCTAATTTGATCCGAATCAATTAACGAGCGCACTCAAATTTATTCTTGTGCTCTAAATTCTCATGGCACAAACCAAGCAAATTAAGTGGGTTACATGCTATATGCCATGCATGACTGCCTTGATGTGCTTTCATATATATTTCTTTATTGAATACGTGATGTTTATGTAAGTTCATCATCTAATTTTGTAAAACAATTTCAAATATGCCCAATTTTTTTTTTCCATTAATACATTTTAACGCCTAATAATGTAATGAGGTCCGCAGCTTGAAACTTGCGAATGTATGTACACATCACTAAAACTAGCTCAATCATATATAGATGAGAGAATCGATTTAGAAAGACGTCCACCAATACATAAAATAGACCAGAAGCACTACTTAGTTGCATTATATGGTTGAAATTAATATATCCATGCTTTATCAATGGGGAACAAGTGGAAAGCAAATTAAGTAGTGCTCACAATAAAGAAAGAAACCCAGAATGATGATTGATCAATGAGTGCCTCTCTGACATATCTTCATTATCCTTCTAGCTAGCAATGATCTTGTACTAGAATTTCAGCATTATATTGGTTTTATGATCACGCCCCAGAACAAGAACCTAAATTTGAGGTGGTTTTTTGTCTAAATGAGAGATTAATTTGTCTCGGAGAAAAAATGATCAGGATGATGAAGCCTGATCAATTTCACACTTTTCTGGAAATTACTTAATCTATCATGTTTGGGCCAAACAAAATGAATCGGTAGTAAAGTCATAATGTGGTGTCTATATTTTCCAGTTAGGAATAATTGCTCGGATTCTAAAAGTATGCAATCACATTTTGAACGGCACAGTTGCTTTTGTAATTTTATTTCTTTCTAAAAAGGTGTTTGTCCATTTACTTTATAAATCCATAAAATACTAACATCTAGGCATAGATGATCGAATTGGAAGTAAATCAACAATCAGGTGGCTTTCGAATATGAAAGGAAAAAAGCTTTGATAGATAAGGAGGCCATGTATGGTTGCCTCAGTTGATTCTTATAGTTCAGAGTCTCCCTAGCTAGCTAATAGTAGGCCTCAACATTACTCTCTCGGTCTTTTCAAATGTAATCTTCCTCCCTTTTCTTTCCTCTGAAACATCACATCTTTATGATCCTCCTCTGAATTTCAGCATAAACCACCAGAGCTACGAGGCTCACATTCATCATTCATGTTCATTCTTTTGGGAGTTCATATTCGATAAATATAAGCACTTTCTTACCTTGTTGTATGAAGTTTATGTAATAGATACTTTAGTAGTAGTGGTTTGTTCCATTATTACACCTACTGAAGTTCTGTTCTTTCAAATCAATACGAAATCTTGACGTACTGAAGTATATGAATTTCTTAGTTTTAGTGGAATTAACATCACAAATGGAGAACCGTTATATTTCCGACTAAACCTATCTCTTTTTGTTTTGTTAATATCGATTACCTTTTCTTTTACATTTACATTCTACGGTTTCTACCACCGCTATATGATAAAGGAATTTTATCTTTCTTTCAAATAGATTACCTCTCGTGTTTACTAGAAGTGGAATTTCTTCTTATCACACTCATCAAGACTAAACACGCCAATCTCATGAGATTACTTGGAGGATTTGTAAGAATTTATGCATGATTTGGCCCCTTGCTTTCTCATCTCGCACTATAAAATCCACTACGTACCAACACTATCTTTCGCATGCACTTCATTGGCAGTTACAAAAGGAGCCTACCAATTTGCATCTTTTGGAGAAGAACACCTTCACGAAATGTATGCACTCATGAATAAACAACCTTATCAGTTATCAGAAGTAAAGAAACCATAAGAAGAAAACAAGAATCCAAATTCTCATATCTCATTTATTTCTCTAACAAACAACCCAAACCCTTCAAACCGTTTTGCTCCAAGCCTCCAACACACATTATGTCTGCAACAACATCACAAAACAGTCCACCAGAGAGTGTCTCTCAACCATGTTCATCCCTACCTCACACCCAAAAATGGCCTACCAACTTCCTCAACATCATGCTTGCAGAGCTCAAAATACAAAGAGGGATAGCTCTTCCTCTCGTGGCTATGAACTTGACATGGTTTGCCAAGATAGCCATCACAACAGCTTTTCTAGGAAGACTAGGAGAGCTTCAACTGGCAGGCAGCACACTCGGTTTCACTTTCGCTAATGTCACCGGCTTCTCTGTCTTGAGTGGTCTGTGTGGTGCCATGGAGCCTATATGTGGTCAAGCATATGGAGCCAAAAACATCAGGCTTCTCCACAAGACCCTTCTCATGACAACTTTCTTGTTACTTCTTGCAACTCTTCCTATTTCATTTTTGTGGCTCAGTGTTGACAAAATCCTCATTCATTTTGGCCAACAAGAAGATATCTCAACAGTTGCAAAGACCTACCTTTTCTATCTCCTACCAGACTTAGTTATCACCGCATTGCTTTGTCCCCTCAAAGCCTACTTGAACTCGCAAAGCATTACAGTTCCTTCCATGTTCTGCTCAGGTGTTGCCCTAGCCCTTCACATACCAATCAACATAGTGCTTGCAAACGCTAAAGGTATTGGGGGAGTTGCAATGTCAGTGTGGATCACTGACCTTATGGTTGTGATTCTACTTGCAATTTATGTGTGTGTGATTGAAGCTAGATCAAAGGAAGGGAGGTGGAAAGAAGGAGGGTGGTTGGACCAATGTGTTTGGGATTGGATTAGGCTGCTCAAGCTTTGTGGACCTTGCTGCCTCACTACCTGCCTAGAATGGTGGTGCTATGAGATTCTGGTCTTGTTAACTGGCAGGCTTGCCAATGCCAAGCAGGCAGTTGGAGTTTTAGCCATTGTACTAAATTTCGACTACCTGCTATACTCGGTGATGCTGTCTCTGGCAACATGCGCGTCGACTCGAGTCTCAAATGAGCTCGGAGCAAACAGGGCACGCCCAGCATACCAGTCTGCATTTGTGTCAATAGCGGTGAGTTTGATCTCGGGTTGTTTAGGTGGATTGGTGATGGTAGCAGCCAGGGGATGTTGGGGGTCATTGTTTAGTCATGATAAGGGGATTGTAAGAGGTGTGAAGAAGATGATGCTGCTGATGGCTTTGGTGGAGGTTGTGAATTTCCCACTAGCTGTTTGTGGAGGGATTGTGAGAGGAACAGCGAGGCCATGGTTGGCCATGTATGCAAATCTTGGTGGATTCTACCTTCTGGCTTTGCCCTTGGGAGTTGTTTTAGCCTTCAAGGTTAAACTGGGGCTGAGTGGACTGTTAATAGGATTCTTGATTGGGATGGTTGCTTGCTTGATTTTGTTGATGATGTTTGTTCTAAGAATCAACTGGGATGAAGAAGCGTGCAAAGCACAAAGACTTGCCTCAGTTTCATGTCAGGCACCAGTACTCAACAAAGATGAAAACCACAAAAGTGTGGGGAGTGTTGAGGTCGAAGTCTAATTAGAATCTCTGCTACAATGTTCTCCAACTGCAACACATCTTGGGCACATGTTTTAGTTTAATCATGTTATTTCGTTTCTTTTTTGTAATTGTCAGCTAACATGGATCGCCGACTCATGTTGACCGATTTCCTTTAATGTTAGGACTCAAAAAGGAATTACCGTAGGATTCCTAGTGTCAGTTAGTATAGTTTTTTCCAGTGACAAAGAGGAAAAGAATTGCTAAGATACCTAAACGTTTAAGGATTTATGTATATTCCCACCCTGTATCCATCACTCAAATCTCTATATATAGTCCTGTATCACACGTTCATCAACATAAACACGATTTCTCCTTCTTTTTGCTTTCTTCTTTAATTTTCAAGAATTCAAACTTGCTGAGGATCTACATGGCTACAAAAGACGAGGGTCCAGCGATTGGCATTGATCTTGGAACAACTTACTCATGTGTTGGAGTTTGGCAACACGGTCGCGTTGAGATCATAGCTAATGACCAAGGCAATAGAACCACACCATCTTACGTTGCGTTCACCAACGATGGGCGTTTGATTGGCGATGCTGCCAAGAATCAAGTTTCTACCAACCCTATCAACACTGTATTTGATGCAAAGCGGTTGATTGGTAGGAGATTCAGCGATGACTCTGTTAAGAGTGACATGAAGTTGTGGCCTTTCAAGGTTCGTGGTGTCGGGGACAAACCTATAATTGTGGTTAACCACAACAATATGGAGAAGAGATTTGCTGCTGAGCAGATATCTTCCATGATTCTTGAAAAAATGCGTGATATAGCAGAGGCCTACATCGGATCAAAAGTGAAAGATGCTGTTATAACTGTGCCAGCATACTTCAATGATTTTCAGCGTCAGGCTACAAAAGATGCTGGTTTGATTGCGGGGTTGAATGTCATACGTATTATCAATGAGCCAACAGCGGCTGCTATTGCCTATGGTCTTAACAGAAAAGACAGAGTCGTTCGTGGAAAAAGCGTTCTTATATTTGATCTTGGTGGTGGTACTTTCGATGTTTCTCTTCTCAATATTGAAGAAGGAATTTTTGAGGTGAAAGCTACAGCAGGGGATACTCATCTTGGAGGTGAAGATTTTGACAATAGAATGGTGACCTATTTTATACAAGAGTTCAACAGGAAGCACGATAAGGATATTAGTAACAATCCTAAAGCAGTAAGGAGGCTGAGAACATCTTGTGAAAGAGCAAAGAGAACTCTTTCTTCCACCAGCCAAACCACCATTGAAATTGATTCTTTGTTTGAAGGTATTGACTTTCACTCCACATTAACAAGGGCAAAATTTGAGGAGCTTAACATGGATCTTTTCACAAAATGCATGGAGCCGTTGGAAAAGTGTTTGACAGATGCTAAAATGGACAAGAGTGATGTTCATGATGTTGTACTCGTAGGCGGATCTACTAGAATTCCCAAAATACAACAACTCTTGCAGGAATTTTTCAATGGTAAGGCGCTTTGCAAAGGCATCAATCCCGATGAGGCAGTTGCATATGGTGCGGCTGTGCAAGCTGCAATCATGAGTGGTGAAGGTAATATCGAGAAGGTGCAGGATTTACTACTATTGGATGTCACTCCACTTTCTCTTGGGATAAGAATGGCAACGGGAGTTATGGAAGTTTTAGTCCCAAGAAACACTGCCATCCCCACCAAGAACGAAAGAATATACACAACTGGTTTCAGTGGGCAGACAATTATGACTGTTAGTGTGTACGAGGGTGAAAGAGTAAATCCGAAAGATAACACATTGTTGGGTAGATTTGAGCTCACAGGAATCAGTCCTGCATTAAGGGGAGTGCCGGATATCGGCATTTGTTTTGAGATTGATAACAATGGAATTTTGGTTGTCTCTTCCGAGGAAAAGCTAACAGGAAACAAGAGCAAGCTCGTAATCTCAAATAGCTACAAAGGCAGGTTATCTAAGGAGGACATCGAGAGGATGATCAAGGAGGCAGAGAAGTACAAATTAGAAGACGAGGAGTATAAGAAGACTGCGGACGCTAAGACTGCGTTGGAAACCTATGCATATGACATAAGGGGAAGAGTAAATATTCACTCACATATCGATCCTAGTTTGAAGAAGAAAATTGCAGATGAGGTTGGGAAAGTAATTAACTGGCTTGGGAGTAAGAACCAGCCTTGGAGTCGTGAAGAAATTGATAATAGGATGAAAAAGTTAGAAAACCTCTGTAATCCTATATTTCCCAAAGAAGTAACTGGGAATTAATACCTTGTATTCCCTTACTTGCAGCCAAAGACTCTGAGATTATGATTTATGAGTTATCCTCGTAATCAGTTGTTGTTGTTGTAATCAGTTGTTGCTGCTGTTGTTGTTGTGCTTTGATCTTGTAAACTCTTATCATGTGTTCAAAGTAAGTTGTTTTATAACCTCCAAAATATGTGAAGTGTATGATTGGTTTACTGTATTCATACTTCCTTTGGCATCTGATCTACTAGTTGTGCGAGGAAAAGTGTTAAAATCTTTAAAGATAGGAGTCATTTCACATCCAGAATCAGGTGTTAACCATCATACACGAACAACAAATGCCATTAAACACTCCAACTAACATCAATTATCCATGTATTGGCATGGTTAACGATTTTGATGAATCCAGGTTCAGAAACTAAAGACTCCAGCTCTTTGGCTTTCTCTTCATTGAAGCCAAGGGTGACCAACTGACCAATATCTTCTGGTCCGGTGAATCCACTTCATACCAAATGCCAAGAAGCAGATGAGATGTTGTAATTTCGCCACTACCGCCTGTTATCAATAAATCAAAAGGTAAGAATTAAACTTGGTGCAAAAAGAGTTGATAATTATGACTTTAGTAAAAAAAAAAAAAATGATGATTATGTGTTCTGGGAGCTCAATCCTGCAATTCAACAAGTAGGGCAATAGAAACACGATCCTCTTCCATATAGTTCAATTGTCTTGCAGTCAAGAACCACAGTAGAATTAAGATTTTAAAGTATTTTGATCATTTATGATTTTGTATCTTGATCTTGTTTGATTGCTCTAAAACTGTTGAAATCGTCGATCAAAAATTTGCCTATGGACAACATTCACAACAATAGTGAAGGGCACTGGCAGAGCTTGGGCCTGGAAGGCTGGAACCCAACTGCCCAACGAATGATCAGTGATGGCTTGCATGATCAATCAGTTGGGCCTCAAACCCAATTGCACCAACATGTCCAACAGAGAATATGAATGGAAAAATGATTACTATCATGTATCAAACGTCTACGCTTCCATACATGAATCTATACTCTAAGATTTTTTTTTTTTTTAGAGAAGTAACAATATATACTCAATTCTTGATGTTTAGTTCTTCATCAAACATGTCCATATTGGATCTGGATCCATATTTGTGAATTACTGATGAGATTTTGTTATTTTTACCAAGGGTATTGCTGTTAACACATAATGGGCACAGAGAAATTGGGTACATGGGATTTACTCTCAGACTAGGATAATGGCCAAAAACATCACACTCAACAGAAAAAAGGATATTGTAGTTTCAGTTTCTCTTCCTTCTTTCCATGTGAGGGAGCCGGCTACTTGGCTTAAATAGTTGAAACATAAAAAAAGAGGACGTTACATTTAGAGGCACTTATTGTTTTCATTTTTCTTTACCTATCAACTCAACGTTAGAAAAGAAAGAAATTATTGAGCCTCTAGTCCTACCATACTACCATGTCCCTGCAAAAGGCCACTCCTCTATGAAGCAAAGAGAAATTACCATGGGCCCTTTTTCCTTTACCATCCACATGGGTTCTTTTCTCTCCCCGTAACGTGGGCCCTGCGCCCACCGCTCACGACCCCATTTTCTTGGCGCGCAACCGGTGGTGTTTCCCGCCTCCCACTCTCCCACCATTACCGGTTAATATGAATATCAATCCGGTGGTGTTTGAAGTCTTGTGGCATATCATTGGTAAATTTTGAAGAAAAGATTTTCAGGCCTGAAAGCCCATAATAATTATGATATACAAGAACAAATCTTGTTAAAATCCAAACAAATCTTTCTATTAAAATATGTTAGAATCTGTTTAAATCTAGATAGAGTCAAAACAATATATGAAGTATGTAGAATCCAAGGCAATCAACAGAAAGAAAGAAAGAAAGAAAAAAAAAAAATCAGTCGATTAAAATCTGTACACTGAAAGGCTTGAGTTCCCAAGAGGCCAAGACTAATTGGGGTATATTAAAGCATGCATATAGTGTATATGCATGAACTTAAAATGTTGATACAAGTTGGTGAGAATTTCAATGTGAGCTTAAATAAGTATGCAATCAGGCCAAGTTTGGCTCATGACTAAGTTGCAAGCTTCTACCCTAAACTTTAACCAACTTCAGCCGATACTCGAAACCTGCATTGAGAACAGAACAAGGGGCGATGTTCATTGCTCCTCAGAATCCCTAGCCTCTTCTTATGAGACCTAGCATTGAGAACGAAAATTGTCTGAACAATGAAATTCAAATAAAGCAGACATAAACATGATAAATATGGCTTTATATATACATATATGCCATTTAGGCCCATTTGTTCTGCAATCAAGGATAGTGCATTAGACACTGTACCAACACCTTTAATACAAAGTGAAAGGATTGGTTATAGAACTTGGTACTTACACTGGGAATAGAGGATCAGGCCTGCCTTCAATGTAGGGTAGCAATCTGAGGGACACCAACAAAACAGACCATCAATCATCATCGAGCTTATCAGAGCACTCGTGTTAGGACATGACTCTATATAAGTAACAGAAGGTGTTAACAAGATAAGCATGACTGCTACATACTCCGAACATATGGTGGAAACATTTTAAGTTATTTCAAGCTCACCCAACTCTTCCTGGAAATCCACTGAATAATTAACTTCCATGGCAATTATAGTAACATTATAACAACCTTTCCAATTCCAAAACCCCAAATCCAGACCGCCTTAGAGTACTAACCACATAAATCAAGTAACAAAAAAATGCATTGATTAGCCACAAACTAAATTGTAAAAACTTTTATTTACAAGTAGTAATCATGCATAAGCAGCCAACTCACAGACAAGCTAGTGAATGTTAGGGAAAAGGACATTCTCAAACATGTAGCCTTACATACATGTCTCTAAAATCCCACTACTCTTTGAAGCAAAGGCAATTACCTTGAAACATCAAAAACAACACGTTACCTTTGGGACCCTTTTTCTTTCCCTATTTTCTTACTTAATGAAGTGAGATCTTTACTTCCCACCACCCCATTCTTCCCAAATTATTGGTGCTTATGGGTCCAATGGCATCCCAATAATTTCTCCTCTATGGCAGGTCATTGGAAACCACGAAAGGTAAAAGCTTGCGGAAATTATTGGTTCTTATGGGTCCAATGGCATCTTGACCTTCTGATGCAGCAAACCTACTGCTTAGATACCAGGATCAACAAGCTTCAAAGCTTGGGGATTTAAACACACACAAAACACTTTTATATGGGAATCACTCCCTGGTTTCTCACCAAATCCAGGCTTCTCACCCTAAAACTAGGCTTCACGCCAATCCCATCACAGGAAAACTCAGAAACACTCTAAAACTGGGCATAAGGCCCTTACATTTATTTATACTTGAGCAGATAGCTCTCATTAGCAGCATTAAAGACTCTTCTAAAACTGAAGCATTAAAGACTGAATAAGACTCCCTTCTTCTAAAACTGAAGCATTAAAGACTGAATAAGACTCCCTTCTAAAACTGACGCAATTATGACTTAATAAAAGACCTTAAAACTTCTAAACTGAAAGACATAAGAAAAGACACAAACAGAGACTTCTAGAATCAGCTTGGTTTTCCCTCCAAGCTGAGAAAATCAGATCGAGAGCAATTAATCAAACCATATGGAAAGGGAATGATTAGGTGCTCTCTTTTTCCATTTTTTCCTCTCATAAACCTTGAAAGGTTTGGTTGTGATGTCCTCATCACCTTCAGTCTTGGAATACCATAATGGCATCAGTACATATGCCTACCAAAAATAATTGTTAAATGTGAATTACACTAACTGAATCAACCAACCAACAATTTCCCAGGCATCTTGACAAAAAAATGACCTTAATTTTGGACTACAGATTAAACCAGTACAACCATCCAACCAGAAAAATTTCCTTTGTCAAAGAAACTGCATCATCTACTACAATAACTTAGAATTCCAAAGACCCTAGTTCCCAACCACCCTAGTCAAAGAAACTGAAGCCCATATATCATCTCCATTTATGATTTCATTGGAATTTGTTATGCTTTAAGGTTACTGTTCAGAGGGTAATTTACTAATTTGAGTTGCTAACCTGGTTCATGGTCAAAATTTAAAAATGGAAAATTATGGAGCAGTTATCATTTTAGTGTACCATTTTAGCAAAGTTATCATTTTTATGTACCCTTTTAGCAAAACAATCATGATAGATTTTTGCTTGTGAATCATTAATCTTTAAATTCCTGAGGTAAATAACTTGCTTATAGCGTGAGTGTGTGTTTGCAATTAGTAATGGGTTACTAATGTGGTGAAACTTTCTACCGATAGATACCATTTAAACGATTGTTAGTTGAGGAAACAAAAATTTTAGGACAGAAAATTTCAATTAATACAACCATTACATAGATTTTACATTATAAACATAAACAATATTACAAACAGTTAATAAAAACACAACAACAAATAATAACATAAACATATAACAACAAACATAAAACAACACACAACAACAAACATAAAACAACACCGATGGCAGCAACCTATCCCACACGCAAAGCAAACTCCCCTTCGCCCATCCTTCGCCCATCACTCCTTGTAGTGAGGGTCTGAGTGCCTCCTCCAGTCCACATTATCGGAGCACTTGCTCCCGCTCCCCTTCAAACCCCTAGGCTTGTTGGGAGGATCGGGGAGTGACTTCCCCCCTTTCATGGGCTCTTTAAGCCTATCTCCTCTCCTCTCTCTAGGCGGATGCTGTCTATGAAAGGTATGCTCATCATCTTCAGTCTCTTCAGTCTGTTGTTGTTCACAGACAGAAAAGAATGGATTTGCGATCATCAGAGGATGACTGCCACTCGGATTCAGAACCATTTCTGGTTCCGAGGCCTGAACTACATAGTTCAGGTTCTGTACGTAGGAATCAGCGTATGGGTTATAGATAAATCGAGGGTTTTCGTCCCCGTTTTCCATGACAACTGGAGGAGGAGAGAATAGAGTGAAAAAGCCTAAAGAAAGATAAATGATAAGAAAAACTAGAGAAAAGCGCTCAAGAGATTGCAGCAATCTTGAGATCGTTCGCGCTTTAAATAGAAGAAGAAGGAGAGACAGCCATAATTAAAAAACAAAATACGTAGTACGGATTTCAATTGGGCCAGGCCCAATCACATGGATCGTAAGAAAGATATGAACATAGGGGCTGGGTAGTATGCCTAGAAGTCTAGAACTACACTGATTCTCAAACAGAATAAAAAAAACAGGCAAAAGAAATTGATTGAAGTGAAAATTATATGCAAAATCTGAATCTAAATTACCTGGAGGCTGCGAAAGATGAAGGAGGCCCATCTTCCATGGTTTCACTTGTCTCTTATCTCCATAGCGTCTCAATCCGGATCTCATACAAGCATCCACACACCCTGAAGGCTTAAGGATGTAAAACGAAAAAAGGGAATACACAACGAGAGAGAGGAAGATGCGCTTCGTCGATCTGAAAAAGAAGAGGGAGGATAAGAGATGTTCTTTCTGGATCTAGAAAAGAAGAAGGGGGAGGTCTCAGACATCTCAAGGGCTTTTTCGATGAGATAGAGAGAGAAACGGGGTGGATTATTAACTTTCCCCAAAATAGGTGTCTTTAACACCCCACTGGTCTACCAAGTGTGATATTTATAGCAAATACAAGGCTGACGTGTTTTTAAATCTATTATTTGTTTTGTTTTGGTAAAATACTTGGACCTCTACAAACAAAAGATGGATTCCGATCTAGTCTTCCTTTGAATTTATGTTGGATATCAAGTGAGAGTTTGGTTTTGTTCTAGTAATTGGCATGAGTGAATTGAGTCGACATTTCACTTTTCAACGAATGATATAGACACTTTAGTTTAGTCACGAAGATGGATAATATAGTCATAATTCATGAAGACATCCCAAGCCTCTCACTAAAGGTATGGAGACTATCAGTACTTTACAACATGTCTGTTACACATGACTAATTTCTATAATAGTTTGGACTCTCTGAGCTTAGCTTATGCTATATTAATATATGACCCATGTTTGGTATCGCTTAAGACTAAAGAGCATAATGATCACAACAGTTCATTCTCATGTTTGTTGCAGCACTGGATTAAATTAATTTTAAATATCACAATATTTTTTTTGTTTTATCAAACTAATATTCAATAATAAGAAATTTTAAAACTTCAATAAAATCTTTTATTGTAAAATTATAAGGTTTGAAGTAGATTTGCAATGAAATAAGAGATTTTCAATGAAATAAGAGAGTGAAGTAAATCCACAAGTTCATAGATTAGTAAGCCACCACAACCAAAATAAGAGTAAATAGTTTACACATTTACAAGTCCACCAGTTAAAACAACAATGAAAATTGAACTCTAAGTTAGCATTCCACATGCTATCAAAGTACAAAAATATGAATGCTAATCTAGCAGTACATCTAGCAAATGGTAGCTTGTCCAACAAGTGTTAAGGCGGCAACTCCCCCAAGTTTGATCCCCTAACACAGCCAGCAAACAGATTTTGGACATGTCATCACCACACATCTAACATAGATAAGCAAGGAATAATCAATATAGCAGATGTACTACAAGCATATTTTTTGACATGTCTTTCCCACACAACACAAAAGCTGCTAGGTATCAGATGTATTTATGAATCGATTAAAGCTTTGTGTAGCAATCTTGATTCATACACATAGCAGCAAACCAGCAACAGAAACTAAGGACAACGGATACATCTACAGATTAGCTAACTTGTTTCAAAACCAGCTAGGTGCCACATGCATTTACCAATTGATTCAAAGCCTCCACTGAACTGATTATATCAATTGAATTAAAAAGCCTCCACTGATACATAACAAAAAACTTAACTGATCATATCTATTGAATTAAAAAACATATCAATTGAATTAAAACAATAATCAAATTGAAAATACCCTAAAAGAAATGGACAGCATAAACATATAAACATATAAAATTAGTGAAAGCCATATCTCAGCAGCAATGCAAGTCCTTCTCATATGAATTTTTGAGTTTGTGTTGGTAAAACAAAACACAAAACACAAGCAGACTACATGCCTTCTCATATCAATATATACCCTGCGTCATATTTGCTATCATAGCTCACATCCCATATTCATATAGAAGGCTATGTAGGTAAACGTTTGATAGCAAAACACAGATACATAGCCTTCTTATATCAATATATACCCTCGCAATTTTGTTAAACGTTTTCTTTCATGTTGAAGTTTTAGACCTCAAAAATTCTTTTGAAGGTAAGAAAGTTTAGGAGTTCAAACTAAAATATTTCTTTATTATTTCCCAAATTTAAAAGGTTTAAATAGATTCCCTAGCTAGATCTGTTACATTGGTTAAGTAGACATCACGTTTGCTTTTCCAATTAGAACTAGGGAACAATTATGTTCTTGTTTCGCTTTTCCAATTAGAACTAGGGAATAATTATGTTCTTGTTTCTCTATATAAACCCTACTATACGCACACCCATGCATCCATTATTGTTCAAGCGACTAAACTACAATGGTGAAGAGCACAGAGCGTGTCTGCCACTACAAGACCTTAGGCCTCGAACCTAACTGCTCAGGTGAACAAATTAAGGCTGCTTACAGGAAGCTAATCCTTATATACCATTGGGACAAATGCAGATCATCCCAATGCGGATTGTCCCAAGACGAAGCTACCGCCAAATTTTTACAAGTCCGAGAAGCATACGAAACCCTAATGGATCCCATAAGGCGAGAAGCCTTCGACGCCTACCGGCAGACCTACGCTGTTCCTGAAGTTTTCAACCCCGACCTCGAAATCCCCTTTGACAATGTCGACTTCAAGGGCTACTCCAGCTCCGGCAGTGGCTTCTATAAGGTCTATTCTGATCTTTTTCAAAGGATTTATGCCAATGAACGCGCTTATCAAAAGAAGAAGAAGATGCCCTGGAATTCGGTTAATAAGCCTCCGGAGATGGGCAATCTCGATAGCTCATACCCGGAGGTTGTTCAATTTTACAACTACTGGCTCAACTTTGGTTCGATAATGGATTTCTGCTGGGAGGATCCGCATGATGGGATTGATCTAAGTAAGGCCGGTCGAAAAGGATGTAAATTTTGGTCTCGTGTAAACATGAAGGCGAGGAAGAAAGCCAAGAAGGAGTACAACAATAAGGTGCGAGGTTTGGCACAAAATGCCAAAAGGCTTGACAAGAGGATCATGCAGATGATGAAAAAGAGAGAGGAGGAGAGAAAGAGGGAGATAGAGGAGGAGACGGAAAGAAGGAAGCAATTGAAGAAAGAGAAGTTGGACAAGGCTATGGAGTATGTGGAGCAGGAGTGGACAAAACCGGTCGAGAGAAAACCAAAATATAGTAATGAGTTGGAGAGGGAGGAGAAAAAAGAGAGACAGGAATGGGAGTGTGTGGTTTGTAGGAAGGCGTTTAGGAGTGAGAAGCAGTGCAGGAATCATGAGCAGTCGAGGAAGCATCTTCGTTTGTATGCAAAGTTGATGGAGTTGCTATCGTTGGAGGAGTGTAATTACGAAGAACATGATGAAGAAGAGGTTTTGAAGGAAGCAAAAAGGAATGAAGTGGTTGGAGGAAGTGATAGTGAAGATGCGAGTGTTAATGATAGCCAAAGGGAGAAGTTCAATGAAGAAGGTGAAGTTGATGATGAGGAAGTGGAAGTGGAAGATGATGAGATGGATGTTCTTGAAGCAATGATGGCAAGGAGAAAGACGATGGAAAAGGTTAGTGAAGATATACATGAATCAGTGGTTGAATCCTTGAATAATGCTGACGAGGTGGCTATGGAGCATGACATACTAAAGAACACCGATAAGAATGGAGAGAGAGAATCGAGGAGAAGAGCCAAGAGTACTAGAACTAACGAACGTGATGGTTCCAGTTCCAGTTCCAATATGAAGGAAGCGAAACCTGATAGCAGATCAAGAAAAGGGAAGGTGGAGGGTTTAGGGAAGAAGACAATGAGCAGAAGAAAATTAGCAATGGAGGAAGGAGGGAAGAGAAGCGGTGAAGAAAGAAGAAACTATCAACTTGATACATTCTTCTATTATTCTGTTGTGAATGAGACTTTTCTAAATACGGTTTTCATATAATTAATGTAAAGGAGATGACAATTATACGAAGAGGAACATGAAGAGGGCAAGAGGAACCCGAAGCCTAGCTAGATATTCTAAGTTAATTTGTTGCTTAAACCTATCCTATGACCGTATATGAAGCGCACGCTGCGCAAATATTGATTGATCTGTGCGCATATGAATTCTTCTTTTCTCTCCCCAAGTGAACAAACTGTATTCATACTTCCTTTGGCATCTGATCTACAATAGTTGTGCGAGGAAAAGTGCTAAATCTTTAAACATAGTCACTTCACATCCAGAATCAACCAATCCAGACTCAGGTGTTAACCATCATTCACGAACAACAAATGCCATTAAACAACTCCAACTAACATCAATTATCCATATGTATTGGTTAACAATTTCGCATCACAGGTCACAACAAACAAAAAGGAAGATATCATCCATCGATGAATCCAGGTTCAGAAATTAAAGACTCCAGCTCTTTCGCTTTCTCTTCATTGAAGCCAAGGGTGGCCATCATCTTCTGGCCCGGTGAATCAACTTCATACCAAATGCCAAGAAGCAGATGAGATGTTGTAATTTCGCCACTGCCGCCTGGTATCAATAAATCAAAAGGTAAGAATTAAACTTAGTGCAAAAGGAGTTGATAATTATGACTTTGTTAAAAAAAAAAAAAATAGACCATGTGCTCAGTCCCGCAATTTCAACAAGTAGGGTATATTGCACAACAGAAACACGATTCTCCTTCCATATAGTTTAGTTGTCTTGCAATCAAGAACCACAGTAGAATTAAGAAAATAAGTGTTTTTGATCATTTAGGAAATAATTATATCAAATTTCCTTCAGAAGAAAAATATGGCATTTGGAGCTCCACCAAGATTTGTCTTTGCATTCAGTTTTAAGATGGCAATGGAAGATAAAAATTCAGCATTGTCGTAGAAAAGGAAACTATCTCTTAAATAACGAGGGGAAAGGAACTAGGTCAGTTCAAGAACACACAAACTGTTCTTGCATCTGATGCAGCTCAGATTACAACGACCCAATCTCTACATGAAGGATTTTGTAATCGCAAACTTAAACGTAATGGCAATCAAATGCCACTCTATGCAAATACCAGTTCCATAATTCCCATGGTTGTACAACAATACCAATTTTAACTGGATGACAAAACAGTGAAGAAAAACCTTTTATTAAAACACCAAACCCAAATATCTGAACTCTTAGAAAACTCATGAGAATACAAAATTCTTAAATACCTGATCAGAAATGAATTGACATGACCCTGGATATTATTTATACAAGGTGAAGGAAGCTTATGATGTTTAAATGAATAGGAACTATTTAGAATTCAAAAAAGAAAAGGTGAATAAAAAAACTTCCGTACGAGAAATTTGTATGCAAATGAAACAGAACAGAAACATACCAGATTTTATTTTCTTATCAAAAGCCCAGTCCAGTACTCTTTGAGCTTCGTCAGTCAATGCAGGATGCTCAGGACTGAAAAACCACATATCAGCTTTCCCAAGTAACTTAACGGTTTCTTCACGCACCTTGAAAAGTGTAACTCCGTTTGACCGCAAAAATTTCGAAGCCAAAGTGGTTCCTGCAGCCCAATGCAAATATGGCTAAGAAAACAGCAGAATGTGCATTCATCAATTATGCACTACACTACACCAAAGACCCGTAATTCACAACTGATTCCATAGCATACCCTCTTTTTCTACAAGCTTCAACTTCATAATTCACATGAACACACATTCATTCATTCAGATGTATTTAACTTCTAACAACTAACCATTTCAGTAATGAACAATAAAAGCATAAAAGATATGTAACATTTACCCTCAATGAGGATACCCATGAGAATGGCTTCAGTCCCAGTAGTTGGGTACTTGAGCTTCCTGGCTTCCAATTCCCCCATGGCAAATGACTTTATAGCCCTGCTAGACCATCTGCATCAAACCAACCAATACCAAAACATCAATCCCACCAAACTCAAACATCAAACCCAATAAACAAAGTTCAACAGAAGACACTCACTTGGGCACTTCGTCATTGGACGAAACTCTTTCCTTGACTCTGTAACGATAAAATCAGAAGCATCTGAAACAACAGCTCGTCATCTAAAACGTGAAACGAAACAAACAAATCAAGAGAAACGGTTCTGGCAACAAAGACAGAATTGGGTTTGCTTACGCTGTCGGGAGGCTGAAGCAGATCGTGGAAGAGAAAGATCGGAGCTTTGGCAGTCGGGCTTTGACTCCGACACTGGTTGTTCCGAGCCATAGTTTCTGAAGACTTGCGGGGCTCAAAGTCGTGGTCAGAGGTAGAGAATAAGACTCCGGTTTGGTTGTTTGATTGGGATTGAGGGCTGATACGAAAGTGGGAAGCTTGGAGAAGGAGTGAGCGGCCATGTTTGGAAGAGTCGAAGTGTTCTGGAATGTGGATATGTTGGTGAGGAAAGGTTAAACCAAATGCGAAAACCAATAGTAAAACGATAATGAGCCCATCTTTTACGGAGTTGAAATCAAAATTACCGTAGTGCTTTTAAATTAAAAATGGTTGGATTTTTTCAGAGCTTGGGCCTGGAAACCAACTGCTCAGATGCATGATATGAGTGAATCAGTTGGGCCTCAAACCCAATTGCACCAATACGTCAAAAAGAGACAACAACCAATACTCACTCTTTGTGATCAATTCTAGACGCCTCCTAATGAGTGATGACATTGTCTTCACTGGATGTCTGGACTCGAGCAATCTCAAGAATAAAGATGAATTAAACCCAATATCGACGACTAATAATATGTGCTCATCGGTCTTCAGGTCGATCAAAGATCCCTCAAAGCATATAATCTTCTTCAAATGCTAGAGATTAATGGTCGATTCTGAGATTTTTATCTAAACTGTAAGACTTATTGACTGATCTTTTGTTGATCGATCATGCTTTATATTGATACGATATTGTGATTTGGTAAGTTAAGGTGTTTACTAACAACTTTAAGGTCATAAGTTCAAACCTCACGACATATGTATGGTGTGTGTTATTAATAAATTTTTTTTTTAAAAAACATTGTATAGATACAAAGATCTCAATTAGCACATTCAATCCAGCATGTTCTCACGTAGGAAAATATTTCAAGCTGCCCAATTACCACAAAAGATTCAAAAAAGAACATGTCAAATACATCTTTGCCTATAGCTACAAAATATTTTGTAATTATACTTATTTAGCAAATTACACATTCAATCTCTAAAGTGTTGGAGTTCTTACAACCTGATAGTACTGAGAGGTTTTGCTGTGGACTTAGACTACTCATATCGAGGTTCTGAAGACTGCAAAAGCTTTCCTACGAATGTCCTTAATTCCGCAACTCATCGTCTGCACTCGACAGATGGATCTAGTTATTGAACTTGTGCTTGACAAAGCATAGAACATGTGAAGCGTGATCAATGAGGAAGGTGACTGAGCCAGACCCCTGCAAACACACATATGCGCTCGCTTTCGCATGCTTCATATATATCATTATACCACAATGATCGACCAACCTATACAATAAATCCGCCACCCAACATAAGTCTCTGTTCGATCACCTTGTCCCTGTGGCGCCATCAATATACACACATCTCCATCATCAAACCCACAACGCTGTTAGATCTTCGCTGGAACATGTCCTTCATGCCCATTACATTGATTATGTCTCTGATCATACACATATTTATGATCTGTAAAAAGTGAAAACGCATATAGCGGTAATTATTTTTCAGGCGGTGAGAAAGGTCGTTCTTCCAGTTTGGCCACCAATTATGGAAGCATACTGTCGTGAAAAAGCAGGGCCGACTCATTGGCAATGTCATGCGAATAGGCAGCAAGCCAGTGATTATATATATCAGAGTGTCACTGTGCGTTTGGAATACCTTTAAGGCTTTAACCCTAGCTAGGCTTCCGGTCGACAATGGCAACCGAAATCCCATGTGAGATTTAAACAAGAAGGGTCACCTTGCCACCATTTGAGACCAGCACAGTAGCAGCTACCCTGAGAAAGTCTTCAAATTTCGGACCCACGCCACCAAGATTAGGCCACCATTTTGTTATATATAGAGACAAAGGGGTGGTCTGGTTCTGTTGAATAATTGGTGCAGCAAATCAAGGGAGAGGGAAAGAAAGACCAGCAGAGTTAGCAAAGAATGTGAGATTCTATGTAGCTGCAGAACAGTCAAACTGGAATTTTGGGAATGAACTTGGGTATGGTGGTACAGTTCGATCAGAGAAGAAGAAGATAGAGATATTCTGCAAGTGAGGTGGGGGCATGTAAATCTCTCTAGCAAAATGTGTAGCACCTAAGAAATCTCGTGAGTGGAGCCTCTACCATAATTTCGTTATGTAAAATTCGACAAGTAGGGTATGAAGGTGTTCCTGGCCGCCCGTTGAAGCTAGCCTTGAGATTTATGCAACTGATGATGCTGCTGGCCGGCACCGATGGGTTTACCCGAAGGAAAAGGATATATTAAGGAAATGTAAACAATCATGTTAGTCTTTAGCTTGTGAATCATTAGTCTTTAGATCCCAAATCCTAGGTTAAATAACTTATTTATGAGATTAGCATGTATATATATACACATGAAGATCCTCAATTGTGTCGAAAGCTCGTCTTCTGCATTTGCCCTATCTAAGAATTTATGTTAATTTCTGATTAACAGTTCCAGTCTTCCAGACTTTCAATTACCAATTGCTAGCCGTTCCAAGACTCAATGAAATCCTTGACATGACAAAGATATTTAAGTCAACATTCCAATCAAAATCGTCGTTATGGATTTTTAGAATCACCGTCGAATACCATGTGTGATCACTCATGACGTAATTTTTGTTCAACAAAGAGAACTTACCAAAAACAGAAGAAGAAGAAGAAGAAGAAGAAGAAGAAACCTACCAAGTGGAAATTAAATTAATGACTTCTATATCTGGATTTTAAGGCTTTATGACATATGAATGGAAAAATGATTCATAACATGTATCAATATGTAAGGTTGTCTACAATATTCCCCAACCAAAAGTTGAACAACCATCTGATTTAAAAAAAAAAATTTAACAAAGAAGAAAAAAAAAAAAAAAAAAAAAGTTGAACAACCATCAAAGCTTCCATTGATGTGATCGATCAACGCCTTCGATCTCCAACAGCTCCTTATCATAATTCCATGTTTTCTGTTTTCAATATATAAGAAGAATTCCAGCCTTGGTTATTTTCTAGTTGCTGAAGAAAATATACAATTTATAATGATTAGAATGTACGCTGAGCACATAAACAAGAAGATGGATTAAAATTGTGAATAAATTGTGACAGAATTGAAAGGTGCTATTGGGTACATATGTCTTCCTAAGGGGAGCCAAAAGACCCTCAATGGCTACACTAAAGTTGTCAAACTAATCACTTATTCGAGTGGGGAAGGTGTAGTCGCAATCTTATAATTTGTATGATCAAAGTTACAATCTCCTAATGTGACATTAGTATCAATGGTTTTCATATTCTCCAACTTCTGAAAATGTCCTTTCCCCTAACCTTCACTTTCCCAGCTGGCAAATTCGATCTGTGAACTACTTGAAGCAAAGGGTCACAAGAAACTAAGACTTATAATTGCTGATATTGAAGTCTCTTAGAAATCAGACAAAAAAAAAGTCTCTTACAAACATGGCACCATACAAATTACCAAATGGTTATTGATATCTCGCAATGGCGGAGTTAGGAACGCATATTAAAGGGGGCCATATAAAGAATTAGTATGGAACTTCTTCATGAAAGTTGATAAATAAACTAAACAGTAAATAAATAAACTAAACAGTAAAGCTAATTGAAGAAACCATAGGGTGTCATGGCACCCTTTGGTCTGATTGTAACTCCGCCTATGATATCTCGTAGATACATCAACACGCGGTTATAATCTCTATAACACATATAAATCTTTGTAAAAATTACCCGGCATAAAG
The DNA here is from genome assembly GCF_000184155.1 of Fragaria vesca subsp. vesca. Taxonomy (NCBI): domain Eukaryota; kingdom Viridiplantae; phylum Streptophyta; class Magnoliopsida; order Rosales; family Rosaceae; genus Fragaria; species Fragaria vesca. The sequence goes on along the minus strand of NC_020495.1, from coordinate 491,944 downwards.
TAAGTTCACAGTGCGTTCAGAAAAAAGAGAGGTAAGTTTAGAACTAGTGATTGGTGTTGGACTGTTGGTTCATATTTTACTGTCAATGAAAGACTAAAGTGAGTTATTGCCAAGTTCAACTCACATGTCACAAGTTACTACGTAGTTTACCTTTCATATCGAACTCGACCAATGCATGCATGATGGCTCAACAGTCCAACCTGCAAAGCCTGCAAAGCCAGATTTAGCGGCCATGATCTTCTTCGTCTAACCAACCTAAGACCTTTGAACTAAGTCATTAAAAGACGTGGAGGCAAAATGCATGCCTTCTTCTTAGGTCAAGCGCATGCATATACTCTGCAAAAGTGGTAAAACACATCCAGGTTCATGCAGTTTAATTAACAAATAAAAACCAAGATATATCAAAGTTTAATCACTAATTAACAATCCTGTAGTCTCCGTCATGTCATGTCCGACCACGTTGAACTCAAAACATGCATTCACTGTCTCACGGAGCCATCCGCGGCGCCCTGAACGTGCCTCTCGATTTCGGCGCCGGAGAATTACCGGTCAAAAAGTTCACACTCCGACCCAGCCAAAAAAATGGCGGGAATTCCCAGACACGTAGCTTCAAAAGAAGATATTTTTACCCAGACAGTGTTAGCTGTCAATGGCGTGTAGCCTCTGGTCCTCGTACATGTCCATCTGCAAAAGGCCACTGCTCTTTGAAGCAAAGGAAGTTACTACGGGGCCCTTATTTTCTTACCCAATAGTGGGATCTTTTCTTCCCCGTGACGTGGTCCCTGCGCCAACCGCTACGGCCCCCCCCGACCCTATTTTTGGCGCGAAATGCGGTGGTGTTTCCCGCCATCGGTTTTGTAAATGAAGCGGCGCGTTTCGAGTGACCCACATAACTGCCGCCCCCTCTACACCACACACCTGTTGCGGAGCGTCTAAACCGACGACGTTTCGTATCCCCTAGCGGGGACGTGGCGCCGTTTCAAATTTAACGGCCCGACGTTACCGTTTATGTTTGTCGGGTAGGTACCCTTAACTCGGTGCGACGGGACGTCAGCCAAAGCGGGGAACGTGTTTTCTGAGGAGCACGCACGTGATTGTCAGACAAGGAAGGACCTTACCTTACCTAAGACGGGCGGGTGGGCCCCCGACTGAGCTGTGGGAAGAGAATTTACTATATAGTTGGTAAGCTCTCCCTGAGCTCGACACGTGTCGACTTATTAGACATTTTCAAACAGCTCGTCCAACGCCTACGTCTTAAATCATGCCCGCACGTTGTGCGACGTCTCGCCAATCACAACCCGCCATCTCATCACCGTATTGACTGAAACGGAGCATCTTAGGATCGTTACCCGACATAACGGACTCCGTCATCAGTTCAACTTGATTACAGTATCTAATGGTCCGAACATTCGATATCTAAACCAAGATTTAATTACTAAAAATGACGGCAAAGATACAAAGCAAAAACCGGCCCAAAACACAGACAGAGGAAAAGCCGAAACAAAGCCGGTGATAATTCCGGTCGGCAAATCCGACCCTTAGTTTCGAAGCCATGTTGGACCCAACGATGATCTACGTGCTCTTGTTTTGTAATTTGAGTTGAAAATACGCAAAGGCAGGTTTGGAGAGGAACACGTGGCGTCTGAGCTGGTGGTAATGAAGTGACGAACCACTAACAAATGAGGGGATCAAGCGCCATGTGTATGCGTAATTGGTTGACTTTTTGAGTGGGGAGGTTAGGGAGTGAGAGAGAGAGAGTTGGTCAGAGGGGGGCAGGGTTATCGGGCAGCATGTGATTAGTAGTGAGTAGTAAGAATTACCCGCCCCTTAATCTTTGCGTAAGGGCGTGGTTAGGAAAGAAATATAAAAAATCGAATAAAATATTAAAATATCTTTATTACTTAAAGTTTTGTAAAAACAATAAAGGAAATAATGAAATATATATAAGGCAGATCACCCAGATGGGCAAAGAGGCAACAACACCTCAGTGTGTTAAGAAACAAGCGTGCTTTGCGCTTTTGAAACTGAGAGAGAGAGAGAGAGAGAGAGAAAGTAACAGTAACTATTTTCTTGAGAGAGAGACAGAGAAGAAGGTTGGTGTTGGTGTTGGTGGCGATTTGATCTAAGACGCCGAGAGTGTGTGGAGGCATCTCTCTCTTCTGTGGCATTGCTGGCTTTGTTTGATACGGCGGCGAAGTTTCCTCTTTCTTCTTAGATTGTCTCGTCGCTTTTTAGAGATTGTTAAAGCCCCAGAGAGCTTCTTCGTTTCTTGTTAAAGCCCCAGAGAGCTTTTTCGTTTCTGTTGGTTTATTAAACGTCGTCGTTCGTCTCTGCTCTGCTTAGAATTCAAGGATGGAGTGGGCTGCTTGTCTTGATGAGTATGAGAAACTCGTTTTCCGGATGAACACTCCTAGGTACATACATACCTTGTTCCCTTGTTCCCTGTTTATTCACATCCTCATCTCTTTTTCTGTTCGGTTTTTTCGGGTCTCACTTTCTGAGAGATTTTCCGGATTTTCTTGGTTCGGTGCTGTTTTTACTCCTAGAAATCTGGAACTTTCTTCTCCAGAGACTCAGATCTCTTCTCTGATTACTTTCCTTCACAGCAAGTAATATTATTTCACTGACTTAAATTTATTTTAAATTTTAATTAATATCCGAAATCTCGTGTTCAAAACTTCAAAATTTCTGACTTTTCGTGACGGTGGCGGTGGTGGTGTTTATCTGACTTGACCGTTTGGTTGGTTTTACATTACAGGGTCGTGATTGACAATGCCGTCTGCTCCAATGCGACTTTAGTCAAGGTTTGCTTCTTCAAACTCCAATTTGGAAACCAAAAAACAAGGTTTGATTCTGTCGAAATTATTGACTAATCAAGTCTCTGTTTCGTTGTGCAGGTCGATAGTGCTAGAAGGCATGGAATTCTTCTCGAAGCTGTTCAGGTCCTCACGGACCTAAACCTCACCATTAAAAAGGCTTATATTTCTTCTGATGGACGGTGGTTCATGGATGGTAAGAAATTTTGTAACTTTAATATTTTTAATTAATTTCTTAAAAGGGTGTATATTTCTTGAATGTTCATCTTAAATTGGTTCATGTTTTGGTACAGTTTTTCATGTTACTGATCAAAACGGGAACAAATTAACGGACGAGAGCGTTATCAACTATATTGAGCAGGTAACTGAATCATTTAATGCACTATTGATCTCAATTTTTACTACACAAATTTACAATTAGATTTGTCTAGAATTGAAACTGATACTTAATTACTTGTGTTCGACAGTCACTTGGAACAATTCACTTTGGGACCTCCAGCTGCTCTAACGGCCTGACAGCCCTGGAGCTGACAGGAACGGACCGTGTTGGTCTTCTTTCTGAGGTATTTGCAGTGCTGGCCGAGCTGCAATGCAATGTGGTTGAGTCTAAGGTCTGGACACACAATGGCAGAATTGCTTCACTGATTTATGTCAAGGACTGTGGTTCGGGTTGTCCAATTGAAGACTCGCAGAAAATTGATACAATTGAAGCGCGGTTGAGGACTGTTCTCAAGGGAGACAATGATATTCGGAGTGCCAAAACTTCAGTTTCCATGGCTGTCACACACACAGAAAGAAGACTCCATCAAATGATGTTTGCAGATCGCGATTACGAGAGGAAGCCCATCCTGCAGCTTTGCACTGATTCTCCAATCGTAACAGTGCAGAATTGGGCTGAAAGGAGTTATTCTGTAGTGAACATTCAGTGCAAGGACCGGGCAAAGCTTTTGTTTGATGTTGTTTGCACAATGACAGATATGGACTATGTGGTTTTTCATGCCACTATTAAAACAGCAGGGGATAGAGCACACATGGTATAGATTCATTTCCTTGTAGTTGGTTTATGTTTGTGCTCCGATTTTAAATTTTAAATTTTAAACTTTTAAAGTTTGTTGTTGAGTCGAATAACTAACTTGAGTTTGTGGTTGAATTTTGTTTCAGGAATTTTACATTAGGCATACTGATGGGACCCCAATTAGTTCTGAACCGGAACGACATCGTGTAATCCAATGCTTGCAAGCTGCCATTGAAAGAAGAGCATCTGAGGTATTGCTCACTTCAATCTAAATGGTTTTGGTTATTTCATTTGGTTTTAGTGTCCATTGTGCTAATTCCTACTTGGGATATGTCATTTCAGGGTGTGAGACTTGAATTGTGCACTGAGGATAGACCTGGTCTTCTAGCAAAAGTCACTAGAACATTCCGAGAGGCCGGTCTCAATGTGACAAGGGCCGAGATCTCCACCTCGACAGACAAGGCTCAGAACGTTTTCTATGTCACCGATGCAATTGGAAACCCTGCTGATCGAGAAACCATCGATGCAGTGAGGCAGAGAGTAGGGTTAAGTGACTTGAAAGTAAAGGAACTGCCATTGATCTGCCATTCCAAAGGTGAAAGAGAAGAGCAGGCAGTTGGGGTTGGTGGGACAGTGTTGCTATCACTTGGGAGCTTAGTGAGAAGGAATCTGTACAATTTGGGACTCATCAGGTCTTTTTCTTGAGGATGTTGTGGAAGAATTGCTTATTCACTAGCTGGCATGTGGCAATGGATGGTGTATTATTCTTTGCTTGGGGTTCTGGCATTGTACATAAAGAGAAAAGGAAGAAGGGAGGTGGGAATTTGGTAATAGTAGTTGCTGTTATAGGTGGGTTTGGTTTGGTTGGAGGAATTTGATAGAGATTGGAGGAGGGCCACTCCATTTTAAATGCTTATGTTTGAAACTTAGTAGAGGGAAAGAACAGATGGGAATGTAAAAAAGAGGAGTTGGGTGGTAGACTGGTAGTGAATTATTGGTTTATTGCTGGAAGGAAAAGAAGAGAATGTTAGGTAAAAGAGAAATAGGAGTTTAAGCACCACAGCTAGATTTGTACATATAGCAACTCTCTTGTTTAAGGCATTATTATCAGTATTAATGGTTGACTTGATATTTTTTAATTGAATGTTCCTACTTTCTTTGTGTCCAATCCAGAAGGTTTTTACTTTGTGTGGAATGGGGAAGAATCTAATCCCCCTTAATTAGTATATAAATGACAGCACCAGGACCCATAAGCTCTGTGTGAAAATGTCATATGAAGATGGTGAAAAAGTTCTATTCTTGTCAAGCAAGAAAATCATCAAGATTTGTAGGGCAAGAAGATCAGAGATTAAATAAGGAGTTGGTAATTTGTTTGACTCAATTTTTGAATCCCAGTTTTCCTCAAGCGGTTTGTTTAGAGAAACCATGTTCCCCAAGACATGTTCTTGGTGTCAAATCAGCTTGGGACATAGCGAAGAGAACATGGGCATATCATGGTTTCAAATTACTTGTTTGACAAACAAACATAAAAGAGTAGATCGAAGTATGAAAACGACTAAGAATTATAGGGTAGTTCAAGATGAAATGAAACAAACTCGTAAGGCCGTGATAATCTGGTCTCAAGTATTTTTGACATGTTAAATTTAAAAGATTACCGGCATAACAATAATCACAAATAATCATTAAGTTGAGTTTCGATAGATGTCGTTCAACACAAATCTTTTGTAAATCAAGTGAATTAACTAGTGAAGTATCAAATCAGTTACATGCATCATCGACTATTATGTGTAACTATTCATGGTGTACATTTTCCTCGATGATCTTATTCTTCGCTTAAACAGTATATCATCCATACTAACTTCCACCAATATCTTTCAATGAAGATCATTATAGATCCTACAACACAATCGACACTTGCTTGTTGAACCGACAACATGGGTAGTTTTATATTGTGTATGAGCAAAATCTAAGAATGTGATTATTATTTTAGTGCATGATAATTCAAATTTGAATAATAGGTTCATGTAGGTTTGGGTCCAATAGCGACTGGATGGGATAGCCAACAAATTAGGGAGTTATATTTATATATCAACTGGGACAAATTGGATTTGAAACTAGTCAAAAGCACGCAAAAGGATAAGATAAAAAGAAACGAAATGGATAATTAAACTAATTGAAATTGGTTTTGTCTAATAAAAGAGCGGCTAATAATGTGGTTTATGTGTCCAAAGGCAAAACACCACTACTCCCGACAATTAGTCGAACAATTTCTATAGTTGCAGCTTTGTCTCCATTTGCCCTCTAATTTGCTTTCTTTAATTAAGACTTCGGTTAAACTAATCATACTTTCGGTTCAAGTTTCCCCTTAAAATTCCTTCTCAAATCCTTGTTCTAAGCTAACATCGATTATTTTTCTCATAAAGTTTAAAGAATCGACTCACTTAAAATCTCAGATTTTATCATGTATTTAGCTTAACAGTGTCATAATTTATCTAGATCATCCATGATATCGTAAGTACGATTCTATAAATATCTTGAGCTCGAGAGATCACAATCCAAAGGAAACAATAGATGATGCCTTCAAGACTTCGTCATCAAAATTCACCAGTGTTCATGTACCACATTTTGGTAGGTTAAATTATTTATAACTATGTTTAATCCTCCAGCATTTGAATTGATAGGTCATTCTCACAATAAATAAGAAAGGTACGTATAGTTTAACTTAGGAAGTTGGGAACAACCTCTCCTACCAACTATAGGAAGGTGAAGTGTATATGATCATGGTGGTCCAAAGGTTAACTATACAGTGTCTTTGGCAGCTGGTTGATTGTTTACTACTAAAACCCCTGCCTCGCCTACCTTCAACTACGCCGGTTAAAACGCACAGTTCCACCATAGCTGGCTGGCCTTGTTTTATAGCACCATATGAATCTGCAGCCTGAGAATCATACTTAACCACATGCCCTTTGTTTAGTTTATCACTGAGCTTAATTGGCTCTGCTTTACACAGACTTGTTTGTTCTCTGTGTGCTAGCTCTGATGGAGATGATACCTTAAATATTATAGTTCATGGTTCTTTAGGGGCTCAAAAAGCTGATAGTGGTGCTCAGAGAAAGTCAGTCATGCATGCATTGGTTATAGAAAAATGGTTCTGGGTTTTCTATCTTTGACCTAGCTGATGGTAATGGGAGCTACCAATGTGCCTATGATTTTGAACATTTCTCAAGGCATTACAAAAATGGCTGATACGACTTGAAAATGGCAACTCTCATGCTTCCTCCTCAGCTTTCGTTTTCAATATTTCATGTGCATGTGAATCCACCTAAAACATATATAGAAGATCTTTCGTTGACAATCGGCTATTATCCTAGGACTTGTTCCACAATGACAACTTTCACGATGCCATTTCGTCAGTGGAGAAAATAAAACATGTATCCTCTGCAGAATGTCATGATTCATGAGTGTAACATACCATTGATGAGTTGGTGCGACAGTTAAAGATGCACGAATTATATATATATATATATATATATATATATATATGGCATACAAGTGATACAACTTGCACTTATAAAGGAGTGGAGAGGTTTAACAATGTAGCTAGAGAATCAATACAATCACCTAACTTGGTAATGTTTGGTCAAGTAGAATTAATAATCTGTTTGGGGATGATCATATGTAATACATGATACATGTGTTTCATTGATAAATGTTGGTATTGTTTAAATTATACTAATAGTATGTCGCGTCCAATAATACATTCATATATTTAGTCGTGCAGAGATTTGAGTTCGACTCTTTTATTTTTTAGTTATGTCTCTCTTCCCCCTATAAAGTGGCCGTGAGTACAACTTAAATTTTGGGATCATCGGCTCTAACCATATGCATGTGTTTTACACTAATTTCAGATCTTAAAATCCCGTCCTATTTGGTGTCCTCATAGTTTTGTACCTTCTTTCTATATCAGCTGATGAACACAAGGACAAACATCAATCCAGAGTTGCAAACAACCCAACTCTCTGTCTTGGCATTTACCTCATAACATCTATACCCACTTATAACCTTAATGAAGTCTCCCACAAATGACACAACATAAGCCAAGAAGACTAATTAGCATTCTGATAGACGAAAAGACCTATTAATCAACTAGTTTAATAGAACATCATCACTGTTTGTTCAATTGTCCTTTCATTCAAATTGTACAACCAGCTATCCAATACATAATCCAAGTACTCTTTTGGTGGTTTTCTATATCAAACATGTTCGATCGGAGATTCCAACAAAGTTTATTGTAACTAAGTTGCTTAGTTTCTTTAGTAAGTGGAATTTCTTTTACATGCTTCTCTATCTTTCTGGCAAATTCTACTTCTCACATTCATACAGCTTTGCAATACATTTATATATCCATGCGTGGAAAGTTAGTCGTATTAGTATATAAGTAATGCAAAGCATAACCTAGTTAGTTTATCTAATTAGCTAGCTAGCTATACCACTTTGTTTTTGTAAACACGAATAAAGGAGAGATTCTCATCCAACTATATATATTTGCTATGGATTATATCACATAGTAAAGTCATGGATTAAACTATGAATAATACTCTTTTTTGTATCTTAAATTCTAGTGAAAATGGGTCATTTTCGCTTGCTCTTCCCCTTTGGGGTAACTTACAGATTAATTAGTTGCTTGTTATTATTTTATATGGACTTTCGGTCTCATCCTAATTTCAGTAATTTGGCTGCTAATCATATTTCCTTTTCTGTTTGGAATTTGGAATCTGTATATATCCAAATGCCTTCTTGGCATTTTCTAGTTGCAGGAGTTCAACGAATTGTTGATGTTTCCAATTATGCTGATGCAATTAGAATAGCATATGCTGATCTAATTGTGGTTTCAATAGATGCTTCAGGATGTATCAGGCATTTTTGTCTTATAATCTGGAATCATATATATACAAATTGACATGTTAATTTGGATGTATGAAATTCTTTACTGAAGATGGTGATGGGACTGATCAAGCCAAGTGGCCGGTGGTATACAATATATATGTAATAATATACCAAATCAGCTTGAATCCAAATGATAGTGATTATGGGAATTTACTTGATGAATCTCAATCATGTAAATAAGGAACTTGTTCCATGAATTGCTTAAACAGTTAAAAGAGAACATTAAGTTAACCACCCCTTGCTAGGAAAGTTTATATGAAGAATCTGAATCTGGGAAAGTTAGCGCTTCCAAATGAGACTTGTTTGTTTGCTGCGATGAGCCGCAATCTTTATGTATGTAATCTTTCTCTCTCTTTATTCTTGTCTTAGCCTTTCCCTATTCAGTTGTTCACATAGCTTTGTAAATAAGTCGGTGCATGCTTTACATGTCTCACTGTCTCAGCAAGTTTACAAAGCCTTTCCCTTTTCCTGTAAGCTACCTCTTTTTCTAGTGATTTCCTCCCTGGCAGATTCTCTTATTCAAAAATAGTGTTGCCACTTCATGAACATTATCGCTAGTTTTTATCATCGTGTTAAGTGAAATACAATGTTGGAAACTTCCTAGCTATCAGGATGACCGTACCTTTTTCTCAGAAATTCCGTACAGGAAGAAATAACCACCAAGAAGCGTCCAATATTCTTACAGTATCAAAGCCATTCTGGACAACTTCCTCAAATTCCTTCTTATGCTATGTCGGCAAAAATTGTAACGCCTTAATGTTTTCGGTTAGTATTTTACCAATAGAGATCTCTCTCACATCGCCGAGGTTTTTTAATAGCATGATCGACCTAAAGGATTAGCTGGAGTAGGAATATTGAGGCCTGGAATTGAAGTGGTTATTGCCAAAAGAAGAACAGTTTGAAGATCGTAGAGATACCCAGATAGCATCAAACATATAAGGCCATATTTTGGGGAGAGAAACCCAATGTCACAGTTGCAGGAAACATTGTTTTTCTTGTTTATCCTATCTTATTGGAACTAACCAGTTGTATAGGCTGGCTAACTCATCGGAAGCCTATAATAAACCTCCTCAAGAGTAACCTTATTATCATTGGTTTAACGTCTCGATCAATATCAAGAAACAAAGTCAGCGTTAGTTTTCACCAAAGAGAGACCTGACTGCTCTAGCTAACTGGAATCTTGGATGCTACAGAGGGTCTTCTTCTGCTTGTAAGCAGAATCAAAGCCATGCCAGCATTTGGCATTTTCTTCTTGTAGTTATATTTAAGAGAAACCAACCATTGAATTTGATTTCTGGTTGACCAAAATATTCAAATACAAGCTTGGCTTGGGTACACGTCTATCTGTTAATTAGTCATTAGCTATCAGAAAGGGTTGCTTAAGGAGCATTTTAGAATTAGAAGATTCCTTGTTATCCATGATGTGCAGCATTTTATATGTGTATGTTATATATTGATGTCATTCTTGGTCCCAAATCTTGGTACATAAGACTCCTCAAAATAATTGATGGGATACCAACACCATGAGCTTCATAGTTGTCTGAATTTTACTAAGCAGCATGCTTGTTGAGTCTTATTACATGGATGAGCATCTTGTTCATACCCCTTTGTCACATCAGCTACCATTAACAGCATCATTACACAACATAAGCGCAAGAAATCCGACCCAGTGCTCACAACTCATCATCATCATGAAGCGAGCAGATAGCCTTAGTATCCAATTGCAACATTACAAATACTTTAGTTGGATTAGCTAGTGTTAAGTGTTAACCTACTTGAGCGTATGCGAGTCGCCAAAATTTGAACTTGCTTGGGAGAAGAGATACCACCAAAGGAAGAACAGTCATTGACAGAACTACCTGCAGGCTCATCAGCACGTACTCATGAACTATAACCTGCAGAAATAGCCCAAATGAGAACAAATTATATGAATCATGCTTGGCCTAATGATTTGGGCTAATTAAACTTGATCATGACAAAGTGAGCCTTGCTCAGCAAGAAAGAGCTGATAGGCCCACTCTTATCACACAACTGGATGCCTTTCAAAAGAGAGGCTAGTTTTCTTAAAGATCAATTAGCAGAGGTATAGATAGGCCCATTAGTACATAATTAACCATATATCTCACTTAATCAGTTGATATAAACTCTCTCATATATGACTCGTGTGTATCCACACAATCGATCCCTACATGCTTCAGCCTAAATCAAAATGTAAATCCCCAGTCCCAAACCGAATCATACCTTTGATCTCAATCGTCGGAATGTATGTACTAACTGTAAGTCCGGCCCCTTTCTATTCGAGAAGGGGATCAATCTGTTAGTCTATCAAGTACTCTGTCTGACACCGAACTGTTTAGTGTGGAATTTTCCGGTTGAATTGCTGATGAAATAACAGTGACTGCTGCTCTCTCTGTCAACTACATGTAATGCATATATGTACAAATTCAACAACTTCACAGTATGCTTAATTAATTAGGTATTTGTTTCTTCTTGCCAATTAGTCATGTGGGACTTCTTCTAGCTGTTTTTTCCTGAGAGAAGAAGAATGAATAATTCATTGCATCAACACAATTGAAATCCATACAAGGATATAACTATCTAAGTATCAGCTAGAGAGCCAAACAATGATGAGATTCATCAGGAAACAAAAGCTGTTTCCATTTGCCACTCCATGCATGATTTGCTTTCGTTAGCCATCCATGACAATCCATGCGTGTTATTTCAGTAGAAATATATGGAAATACAGGTCCTAGGCTCCTAGCTAGCTAGAAGATAGTCGGGGCGCGGCTAAAGTCCATACATAGAGATCATTCAAATTTAGGTAACTAGAACTAGAACAGCTAGTACACCAGGATCATACAGATAAAACGTATAGATTATTATAGGCAAGATGATCAGAGACACAGATCGATGACAAGAGATCGACTTGACCAACACCTAATTTTGACTAGTCTTCGACGACGTTGATACTAAAATAAGATTGGATCGATCTGAACATGCATGGAATGCAGTAGTAGTCAACACTCGGTTTGACTGATACTCCAAACTCTCTGCAGTCTCGATCTGCAGCCTAAATTCTCATACAGTACGTAGTACTGTAATCTACGTTTTATATATACTATAAGCATTGCTGCTGCTGCTTGTATCATGCCTGCCTAGTATATATTGACGTATATTATTGTGTCGACGTAGGGTACTTGATTTGTATGTCTACATGTATATATAGACGTGTATATATATATATATATATAGTCCGTTTCAGATACGGACATCCGCACCGCCTTAAAGTGTGGATTTCCCTCTGTTCGCCACCGTACGGCGCCGGCGAGGGCGCGCCTCCACCCCAGTGGACTCCAACAACTTCCCCGACCACTTTCCCTCCCCGGCGAGTCCCCCGAATTCCAGTTTTCCGGCCAGATCACCCAAAACTTCAAACAAAGTCAATCTGGGCGGAAAACTGGAATTCGGCGGACTCGCCGGGGATGAAAAGTTGTCGGGGAAGCTGCTGGAGTCCGCTGGGGTGGAGGCGCGCCCTCGCCGGTGCCGTACTGTGGCGAAAGGAGGGACGTCCGCACTTTAAGAGCCGTGCGGACGTCCGCACCTGATAACGATCGTGTGTGTATATATATATATATATATACAGGGATTCTCAGCTGCGGACGTCCGCATTTATTCTTACGCTGCGGATTTCCACTTTACACTCACTTTTCAATCGAATTTTCACATCTCCACCATCTAGTATTTAGATACTAATGTATATATCATCTATGCAAAATTTCAGCCAATTTGGTTATCATTAAGGTACTCAAAACTACCTTTTTGTGTTATAAACATGAACGGTTCAAGTTCGACAGAATTGTATTCATCCATTGGTTTAATCGAGTTTGAGTGCCTTAATGATAACTAAATTGACTGAAAATTTGCAGAGATGATCTATACATTAGTATCTAAAGACTAGACGGTGAAGATGTGAAAATTAGATTGAAAAGTGAGTGTAAAGTGGAAATCCGCACCGTAAGAATAAATACGGACATCCGCACCTGAGAAAGTCTCTGTATATATATAGTTCATATTCAGAGCGAAGCTTCGTTTTGAAATTAAAGTGTGAAGTTCCTTATATGACTCACTTTTCAGTCATATTTCCATATCTCAATCGTTCAGTTTATTGATACTAATACATAGATCACTTATGCAAAGTTTCAACTAAATTGATGATCGTTAAGGTACCGAATTATATTAAATCAATGAACGAATCATAAATTTGTCTAACCAAAACTGTATGTGTAAATAATGATTATGAAAACCTAAACGATCTTTAAATTTGATGAAAGTTTGCAGAAGTAATCTATGCATTAGGTTCTACAAACTAAACGGTGAAGATGTGGAAATTTGACCGAAAAATGAGTCAAATAAGGAACTTCACATTTTAATTTCAAAGTAAAGCTTCGCTCTGAATATGAATTATATAAATATATATATATGTGAGCATGTTCAAATACGTATCCATCCGTATTTTGAGAATAAATATATCACTCGATCTTATTCACTCTTAACTACTCTCCTTGCATTATTTCATAGTCGAACGTACTCTTGTATTTAAATTTGATATGGACACATATGGTGCATTCCATAATCTCAGCTTGAAGTGCCAAACTCTTATAGGATGGAGTGTCTCTTAATTCAACTATAATATATACGATATGTTATTCTAATTCCGTGCTATTCATTATTGCCTGCTGAAATAACTTTCTTGCCATTACATACAGTCAAGCTAGCTGAAATTAGGGTTCATTCAACCAACCAAAATTAAAAAACAATTTATAAAGTCCCATTTGGCCATTTCCATTATGATTAAACAATGAAAAGGGGATGAAAAATGATGCCAATCAAAACTTGCAGGCCAATAATACTGGGAAAATGAAATAAAAATATACACAAACTTGTGAAAGCTAATGTGCATCGAGTTCATCACCATATTTTTCAATTGCTCACACAATTTAATAATTAGTTGGTTCTTATCTACTCTTAATTTCTTTAACAATTTTCTGGTGTTTTTGGTAACTTATCTGTTCTTAATTTGAAAAGGATGCATTTAGTCTTTTGAATATATTACTCATAATCGATGGCATTTTCTTTGGTCAATGCTTGTGGTCCTTTATTCGTGTCCCTTGATTTTATTATGTGCTTCCCATGTGTGATCACTTCCAAAATTTCTACCAATCTTTGATCAATTTTTCGGTGAGACCATCTTTATTCACTTTGTTTATACAGTTAATTTTGAAAAAGGAAAACGAATCTTAGATTTTCTCAAAATAAAGGACAAACACAGAAGATTTTTCTACCATGAAAGAGTTGGTTTCCTCTTCACTTCCCTCCTAAAGAAAACAAAACTATTTCATAGTAAACCACAAATTTTATATATATGAAACAAGATATCACCTAGTGCTCTCCTTCAAAATGTAATACATTCATTTCCTACAAAAGAAAAATAAAAGGCATATTCACCGGTGACACTATCACGTGTAATCAATAGAAGTAAAATGTATGTTATTTCACATGTTCGCCTCAAACGTATATACATTACAGAATCATAATTAAATAGCCGAAATGTTTTCAATTGTGATACTTATTGTTTGTTTGCGGTACTCACAGATGCAATGTAAAATGAACAATTTAAATCACTAAACTACGTGCATGCTGATATTATATTAAGAGCTCGCTCTGAAATTTCAAGTTAAGGAGAATCTGAAACTTCAGTGTGGCCAGTGTCGTAATCTTGTCACAAATCTCAAAAAAAATCAAGCTATTTGCCGGGCGTCGAACGCCAAATGGTAGTTAACATGGTTCCAAGTACATATGATTCCACTATGACTAAAAATAATCATTATCTCTTAACCGATAAGACACTAAAAATATATGAGATAAGGCTATATCATGTGCTGCCACTAAACATGCCCAAATTTATTTAAGCACGCTATAAACTTCAAGCACTTCTCTTTTGGTTCTTTACCTCTTAAACAAAACACAACTTTGCATTGTCATTTGATCCCCATTAACACAAATGCTATGAGTATGATTGTATTTTAAGTCATCGCCCCCATTAACATGAACAAGATAGGATGGTTTTTGCTACTCTCTTGCTCAAAAGATTATAGTTTAGTTCTTGATACATACTAATATTTCAAACGCGAATTGATTTTGTTGGTCCATTATTTAAATTCACAAAATGGAGAACTTGCATTTCTGTAGTAACCTAAAACCTCTTCAAGTGCCGGATGAATATGAATTATGAAGTTAGTGCACTTCTTTGTCTTTTGAGTTTTTACTTTGTTATATTGTTTAAGAGAAAATTTTGATTATGTATAATAATAGTGACTCAAAACTAACAACGATTATTATGATAACACTACATATTCTTCTACGCATTTTGTTTTACTTCTATATTTAAGACCTAACTCTTGTGTGTCGAAATCGTTTATAATTATCCTACTATATACCAAAGTCAAACAATTCTCAATTTAGAAGTAACAAACATCTTGTTGCTCATCTCCTAATTAAAAGTGACAAGAGAGTTGTACCTCAATGTGGAAGTTTGTGGAGATTGCTATTGCAAATGAGACTTATCTTTCTATGATTTGTTTTTTTCATTTCTATTTTATAGGTTGGTATGGTTTTTGCTTTTTTTTTTTGTTTGAATTATCTTTTTCATTTGTACCATAACTTGGAAAAGTTGATGCATACCCAAGCCCACCCCCCCACCCCATCTTTTTCCCTTTTCTAGACAATTTCTTTCTTCATGCCTTGGCAACCTAATTTTACTTTTCCATTCACCTAAAAAATTATATAAATAATAAAAACAATAATTACTCCATTTCACTTTTGCCCGTATTTCAAGCAAAAACCACACTTAAAAAATAAAGAAAAGAAAATCCCCCTACCCACTACCAATTATTTTATAAACTATAATTACTTCTCACCGGATTCCAACCAAAACCAGAAAATTCATATTTTAACAAAATTGTTAAACATATTCAAAAACTTATTTTATTTCCATCTTTTCATTTCCAATTTTTTAATCTCAATTCGGACAGTCTTAGGAAAGTTAGGCACCCAATAAGCTGAAAAACAAAAACAAGCTTTCTTATTATTATCTCACCATTTTCCCATTGAAATCCGAATTCACAGACCTCAAAACTCCATTCTTTTTCTTCTTCCCATCCCCAAAACAAATAAAAATCCAATCTTTTTTTCTTCCCAGAAAATAAAATTTCCTTCTCTTTGCCTTGAAGCTCAGTCTTCTCCAGCTTAACACTGCAGCTTCCAGTAGATTAAAACATTCATATACTTTTGCTGCCAAATTTTTAATCTTTTGCTTATCCTGTAGTTTTTTGAGTTCAAAATCTCTAGGAAGCTTTCA